>NC_087198.1:8003565-8010997 GCF_035594125.1 Scylla paramamosain
TGGTTATGGTGGTGAGTTTCATTAGTTTGTTAGGTTGGTTACCTAGGTTAAGTGGTAGCCTGTTACATCCGGCTGGTGGGCACAGGTGAGAGGATGACTGATGAATGAGTGAAAATGTAGAGCAGTTTGCTCCACGAGTCCACCTAGCACTCTTGGAAAAAAGTATGTTTCTTAAGTGTTGTAATAATCCCTGAATACCTGAAGGGCAAGCACCGTTAAGTACTACTAATTTTTTTAATAAATACTTTTGTGTCATAGATTCAGAGTTTGCATGTCCTTTCTGTAACCATGTATCAAGGTCAATGAAAAATTATGTAAATGATTGCCTGTTGCATTCAAATGAATACAGAAGAGCTATCAAATGCCCATTATGGGATTGCAAACAGACGCTTTCATCATACACAGGACTAAAGGCTCATATATACTGAGACCATCAAGAATATAGGTCAGAAAGTGTTGAAAAATTGTTGATCTTGTCTCCATTTGAAATTAAAACTCTGCTGTGCCAACAAGTTTGTGATGGAATGAAGGATTTATCAAAGCATTTGAGACAGCACATTGATAATGGCACCAGAATTCAGTGCCCCTTTAATCAGTGCTCCAAAAATATTTTCAAAGACAACCACATTTAAATCACACATAAGTAGGCATCAAAGATGTCAAACAGTTAAGGACTTGCCAACTGAAATGATCTACTCATCAAATTCAGACCTTTGTGATGACTTGTTACCAAATTTGGAGGTGTCCAGTACAAGAAATGACATTTATAACTTGGATCAGCTTATCATTTTTATGGGTAATGATATGTAACCAAAGGAGTTGTAATACTGCAACCAGGAGCAGTGTAAATAATAGCAGTTTTCTTATCATTTCAACTTTGAAAGAGTTATTAATTGGTTCCTTTATGCTTAATGAACAGGAAGGGGATGTGTGGGTATTTGTTATAAAATTTATGATAAAAAAGTATTTTGTGGTCTATAAAATCTATGTTACCATTATTATTTCCTGGTCTTTTGTGGGAGAGGCTTTAGGTGGAGGAGGTCAAATATCTAGTGCAGTTCTGCCACAAGCATTGATTGGTGAGGAAGGGGTGAAGATGTTAGAGACAAGTCATGAAATCCTTACCAGAGGTGACTAGCTTATATTTATTTATTTATTTTTAATACTTTCAGTGAAATCAAGATTTATTACAGTAAGATATACATACATTTAATTTGCTATTTATATGTAATGTGCCAATTTACCCCATATTGTGTGTCAACTTACCCCTTATATGGGGCATGCTGGTGCACTTATTATTATTATTTTTTTTTTCTAAGTAATGCAAAACTTTGGTCTAGAAATTTTTATATATATATATATATATATATATATATATATATATATATATATATATATATATATATATATATATATATATATATATATATATATATATATATATATATATATATATATATATATATATATATATATATATATATATATTTCATGGAAAGTAAGATGAATGTTTCTATCTTTCAATAAAAGCATAAACAAACAAAAATTCTTTGTAGTTTTGTTCCATCAGTGAGAATGTACAAAGTGTGCCAACTAGCCCTGGTCTGCCTTGCCGGATTGAAGGGGACGAGAATGAAGGGACAGCTGAATGAAGCGACATTCTCCAGCCACCACCACAGACTTGTAGCTTACACTCAGTAAAATTGTAACGAGTTTTCACATGACTGAAAATTTACAAGTAAAATTCTTCCCCAACACGAGGTTATGTATTCGTCAAAAGGGAAATGTGGACAGGAATGACTTTACGACTGTGAGTGACAAAGTTGAAGACTGGTTTAAAGTTAAAATGTAAGTACAAATCTTCACCAGCAGAAGGTGATGTGTTAGTCAAGAGGCGAATGTGGATAACAATTGATGTAAAGGTGACAGTGACAAGATAGAAAATTGATTTAATGTTCGCAGCACAGACTTGCATCTCAGACTCGGTAACAATGTAATGATTTCCAGCATGATTGCGAAAATATACAAGTAGAACTCTTCCCTAACACAAGGTCATGTATCGGCCAAGAAGCAAAGGCTGTTAAGAATGCATTTGCTAGATATGAGACTGATTTAATGTCTGCAGCATAGACTTGCATCTCAGACCCACTAAGAATGTAATAACTTCTAATATGATTACGAAAATATGTAAGAACTCTTCCCCAACCCGAGGTAACGTATTGGTCAAGAAGTGAAGCTAAAAAAAAAAAAAAAAACAATAAATAAATAATAATAATAATCTACAAGTGTGAGTGACAAGGAAGGGAATGGATTTAATACTAAAATATATTTGTAATGTTAGAGTTCAATAATGTTTACTTGTTACTTGTTGCCTATTGCTGAAATTCGAGTATATTTCTAAACCTTTACTTAATATAATTTTTTATACTTTATATACTTTTTATGAATAAAAGTTGTAAGTGTATCGACAAAGAACAATTTGACAGCATATAGTATACACATGACAGCCAACATGATCGTTAAGTATTCATTACTTAGTCAAGGAGCAAACTCGCTAATCTGCTGACTAACTGCTGACTCACTAAGAGGCTCACTAATTGGCTAAAAGGTCCATTACGGCCACAGCTTCAGCTTCGAAGACACGAGCGATTTAAGGTCGCGGGAGGAAATACATATGTAACAGAGACCAGCACGACGCGGAGAGACAAAACATGGAATGACAGGACTGGGAACACCTACACCACGAGGACGAGGACGAGGACGAGGGGCAGGAGGAGGAGAGGAGGAGGAGAAGGAGGACAAAGAGAGTCAAGGAGAGAGAGAGAGAGAGAGAGAGAGAGAGAGAGAGAGAGAGAGAGAGAGAGAGAGAGAGAGAGAGAGAGAGAGAGAGAAAGGAAGGAGGGAAGAGAACACAATATCTGAAGGAAATAATTTGACAATTTCCTGTGGCAAGAACAAGTGTATTTGTGGCCCATACATTGGTTCCAGACATCGTCACCTTTACTGCACAAAGATACGTAATGCAGCTTCATTTGTGCCTTAGTGTTATTATGAAGGGATACAAGACACAGCCACGTCTCTGCTTTACTCACGAAGTATTGGTTTCTCGTCATTATTACAGTCCAAAGTTCAAAGACGTTGGAGTGATCGCCGCTTCGCCGAGTCCAGACTTGCCAAAAAGCGCGGCGTCACAAAACAGTCAGTCCTGCAGCCTCTCGGGAATACACGGCGAGCAGTTCTGGTTCTTTTAATGGAGTTTTGTTGTTGGGATTAGTTTTGTGGCACGGAATTGTGTTCTCTCCAGATATCACAAATCTTTTCCGTAGTGCTGGACATCACAGGAGCACCGAGCGTTGAGGGGAGTCTCTCTTGCAGGTTGTGTAGCGATAAAATGTTTGGCCGTGTATTGGATTCAAATTTCCTCCATGTGAACCCAAGCATCGCGTCACCTTTGTGGTTCCGAGATGCGCAATCATGTGGCCATTTCGCGTCGCTGGTAACGATGAGGCCAGTCTCCTTTTTACTCTGCCCGCCATTGTCAGGGATCAGAGTGCGTGCTGCTGTGTTGAATGGATTTTCTTTTATCTTTTTTTTTTTATGTGTGTATCAGTTTATCATATCAAGGTCCGAGTGTTATTTCTCAATTTCCGGATCAATGAGGAAATCTTAGAAAGGTGTTTCACGACTTGACCACTACTGCCTGGTGCTCCTCTCTCCTCTTCCACTAAGTCCAGTAAAGCAGTAACTCTATCAGCTGCAATTCTCAAATTTCTATATACATTGAGTAAGTGGGTTCTTGAACGTTTCAGCATCTTTTGTTTACCATTTTTAACAGGCTATATGCAGAGGGTATAAAGATTTCCTTGAAGGTGTTTTTCCTTCTTCTAAAAGATTAGCGACGATTCTGAATCTTTATACAGAAAATAAATAAAAAAAACAAATAAATAACATATGGATGTGAAAAAAAAAAACTTATCAGCTCTGTAGTCTGTGAAAACAGTCCGATGAACACTCTCAGACGTTCACCACTACGGGTTAATCCCTCAGGTTCACGACACAATGACATAACTACAGCCAGATTCAGCCATTCAGTAGAGACCATTGTCTTTCCTCCCAGCCACTTACTGATCCTGGCATATGAATGATGTATTTACGCTGAGTGTAGTTTGTTTAGGAGTCTCGCATGAGGGTCCTTGTCAGGGAGCTTTCCAGAAATCTAGATGTGTATTTCATTGCTGAGCATTGGCCTATTCCTGTGTTCATTAATATCGTAAGAGTAATCCATCTGGAAATTGAGGATAAACATTGGCTCCTGCTTCCCTGCCGGTTAGCTGAGCTTGCTGAATTTATTATTATTTATTATTTATTATTATTACTTATCTTGATTACTTCACTGCAGGGGGTTATTTTTACTAACAGAGAGAGAGAGAGAGAGAGAGAGAGAGAGAGAGAGAGAGAGAGAGAGAGAGAGAGAGAGAGAGAGAGAGAGAGAGAGAGAGAGAGAGAGAGAGAGAGAGAGAGAGAGAGAGAGAGAGAGAGAGAGAGAGAGAGAGAGAGAGAGGGAGTCTACGTATAGTACGGAGTCGCATTTTACAGAAGTATTTTTCATGACCGCAAAAATGTTGTCGTGTAATGCTTACCGGTAAAATTACAAGCTTTTTAATGTCGTTTGTCTTTGTTATAAGATACTATAATATTCCCACAGCCTGCAAAAAACAAGATTTAACCACTCATAATTTGACCAAGTGGCACCTCCAAGGCTGCGACAATACAACCGTGTGTCCGTCATTTCCACAGAGCACACCCGCGAGTCCTGTACATTTTCAACTCCACTGACGGGTAAACAAATTCTTAAAATGCATATGTGTATAGAACATTTTCTACTTAGAATTACACGTTCTTTCACTTCTTTCAGTATTTGCAGAAATCCTCGCGTTATGCCCTGTAATTATCCCTTGATCCAAGAGACAGAGAGAGAGAGAGAAAGAGTTGGAGGAAGGATAATGAAGGGATAGAGGAAGGAATAGAGGAAGGAAGGAAGGAGGGTCTGGAAATCTTATTCGTGGTATAAATTGTTTTACTTAAAGCTTCCTGGACGAGGCAAGATGGACTCCGATCCAAAAATGGGAAAAGTAAATTGTCAAAAATATATAGAAGCTCATTGAGGCGAACAGGGAAATGAAAAATTGCAAGTGAAAATATTAACATAAACCCCTCCCCTAAATATATAAATAAATAAATAAATAAATAAATAAATAAATAAGTAAAACTCCAGGAGAAAATATCAACTTGAGAAAAAAAAACGACAAAATAAATTGTGGAAAATAAAGGAGAGAAATGTGTATATCAATGACAACACCATCAAAAAAAAATTACTACTACTACTACTACTACTACTAATAATAATAATAATAATAATAATAATAATAATAATAATAATAATTAAAAAGAGAGGGAAAAAAACTATAAAAATTCATATCTGGAAGAAAGAAATTGAAGGAAAAAGAAAATAGATATGTATGCAAATGGAAACAACATTACAAGGGAAAATAAATAAAGGGAAAGAAAAAGATCACGAGCATGAGTAAAGTAATTGAAATAAAAAGAAATTTAAAGGAAATACAGACACAAACGACGACAAATAAAGGAAAAAAAAATAACAAGAAAATAAAAAAAAAATCTTAAAAAAATACCAATACAAAGCTAAATATAACAACATTCATAACACAATAATAATATTAAAAAAAAGTCAATTAATGTCAATCAAACTGTGAAAGGTAAAATGAAAGGTAAAATCGCACTTCAAGACAGAGAAAGAGAAAAGAAGAAAACAAAAAGATAAAAAAAAAAAATAAGATACAGAAACATGACAGATTGCGGACATGAAAAAAAAAAAAAAAAAAACATTTAAATTGTTTCACTACTAGACAAATTTTCTTCTTCAATACCTATAACTTTTTTCAGACGCTATTTTTGTGCTAAGCCAAGTAAGGTAATTTTATTCCGGCACCTTGGAAGTGCTGCGAGAGAGGGAAAAAACAGAAGGAAAAAAGGGAAAACTCATATCCTATACCATTTCCTTAAGATTAATAATGGTTTTTTTTCATTCATTCTTAAGAGAAGAGTATTTTTTATATTATTATTATTTTTTTTTTATTTTAAGTCAAATTGATTTACATTTCAGGTTCCTTTCATATTTCGAATAACAGATACTTTCATTTCCACGTGACTTTGAAGGGGATGAAAGACACTGATTTTCTATGTCATGAATACAATGTTAATTACTTCTTTCTGATTTATCCTATTAATCCTGCACCTCAGGAATGAGTCAAACAGTGTGGCAAACTTCACTTTCTCCCTGTGTGAAAGTATTCTCGAGAAACGTGATGAAAAAACGGCAGGGAATTTCATGAACATTGATCGAAGAAAATCAATATATGAATGAAACAGTTGCTTTATGTCAAAAGGGGGTTTGCAAAAGACCGAGAAGTGAGGATGGAACAGCACCAAGTAGTTGCCAATACTGATGCAAGGGAGTTGAAGATGATGGATTTGGATTATGCACCAAAAACTGTCAACAAACATTTAAAAAAAGAATGATAATGAACACGACAGCAATGATGATGAAAATTACTTCCTATTACTCTTCTAAACACACACACACACACACACACACACACACACACACACATACATCAATTCAAATAAACGTAAAGTCCTTATTCCATCAATCAAAAACACACACAACACAAGAGTAAGAGTGAGAATACACTCCAACACGCCTTACACTGGACCAACAATTAATACATTCTTCATCTGACACTTAACGCACATCACTGAGAGAGAGAGAGAGAGAGAGAGAGAGAGAGAGAGAGAGAGAGAGAGAGAGAGAGAGAGACAGAGAGAGAGAGAGAGAGAGAGAGAGAGAGAGAGAGAGAGAGAGAGAGAGAGGGATGAGTCAAAGTTAATCTAAAGCTTTACGTTCTAATATCCAGACGTACGTTCGCCTCCATCATTCCAATTGCCTTGGTGCTTATCTTGCTCTGGGTGTCATTAGGAAAGAGGGTTGGGATTCGATAGCGGGGGAGGTGAGTCGGTTAGTCCTTTTTCTTTTCTTTTTTTTTTATTTATCTATTTATTTATTTATTATTATTATTACTATTATTTGTGTGTGTGTGTGTGTGTGTGTGCGTGTACAGCCTTAGGAGGGAGGGAGGGAGGTGAAGAAATAAGCAAAAAACAACGAAAGAAGGAAAAAAAAAATAAAAGAAAGAAAGAGAGAAGGAAAACGAAAAAGAACCCACGACAAAAAGAAAACAGGAGAGGGAAAGGGAAGAGAAAACGAAAAAAAATTATGAAATAAAAAAAAGTAAAGTGAAAAAAACATACGTACATACATTTCTACAGACAGACAAACGTACACACAAGCAAG
>NC_087199.1:0-2500 GCF_035594125.1 Scylla paramamosain
ACCCTAACCCTAACACTAACCTAACACAACCTAACCTAACACAACCCTAACACTAACCCTAACACTAACACTAACCCTGGCCCTGGCCTAACCTAACCTAACCTAACCCTAACCCTAACCTAACCCTAACCTAACCTAACCCTACTAACCTAACCTAACCTAACCTAACCTAACACTAACCCTAACCTAACACTAACCCTAACCCTAACACTAACCCTAACACTAACCTAACCAACCCTAACACCTAACCTAACCTAACCTAACCTAACCTAACCCTAACCTAACCCTAACCTAACCTAACCTAACACTAACCCTAACCCTAACACTAACCTAACCCTAACCTAACCTGGCCTGGCCTAACCCTAACACCTAACCCTAACCCTAACCCTAACACAACCTAACCAACTAACCCTAACCTAACCCTGGCCTGGCCTAACACTAACACAACACAACACTGGCCTAACCTAACCTAACCCTAACCCTGGCACCTAACCCTAACACTGGCCTGGCCTGGCCTGGCCTGGCCTGGCCTGGCCCTGGCCTGGCCTGGCCTGGCCTGGCCTGGCCTGGCCTGGCCTGGCCTGGCCTGGCCTGGCCTGGCCTGGCCTGGCCTGGCCTGGCCTGGCCTGGCCTGGCCTGGCCTGGCCTGGCCTGGCCTGGCCCTGGCCTGGCCTGGCCTGGCCTGGCCTGGCCTGGCCTGGCCTGGCCTGGCCTGGCCTGGCCTGGCCTGGCCTGGCCTGGCCTGGCCCTGGCTGGCCTGGCCTGGCCTGGCCTGGCCTGGCCCCTGGCCTGGCCTGGCCTGGCCTGGCCTGGCCTGGCCTGGCCTGGCCTGGCCTGGCCTGGCCTGGCCTGGCCTGGCCTGGCCTGGCCTGGCCTGGCCTGGCCTGGCCTGGCCTGGCCTGGCCTGGCCTGGCCTGGCCTGGCCTGGCCTGGCCTGGCCTGGCCTGGCCTGGCCTGGCCTGGCCTGGCCTGGCCTGGCCTGGCCTGGCCTGGCCTGGCCTGGCCTGGCCTGGCCTGGCCTGGCCTGGCCTGGCCTGGCCTGGCCTGGCCTGGCCTGGCCTGGCCTGGCCTGGCCTGGCCTGGCCTGGCCTGGCCTGGCCTGGCCTGGCCTGGCCTGGCCTGGCCTGGCCTGGCCTGGCCTGGCCTGGCCTGGCCTGGCCTGGCCTGGCCTGGCCTGGCCTGGCCTGGCCTGGCCTGGCCTGGCCTGGCCTGGCCTGGCCTGGCCTGGCCTGGCCTGGCCTGGCCTGGCCTGGCCTGGCCTGGCCTGGCCTGGCCTGGCCTGGCCTGGCCTGGCCTGGCCTGGCCTGGCCTGGCCTGGCCTGGCCTGGCCTGGCCTGGCCTGGCCTGGCCTGGCCTGGCCTGGCCTGGCCTGGCCTGGCCTGGCCTGGCCTGGCCTGGCCTGGCCTGGCCTGGCCTGGCCTGGCCTGGCCTGGCCTGGCCTGGCCTGGCCTGGCCTGGCCTGGCCTGGCCTGGCCTGGCCTGGCCTGGCCTGGCCTGGCCTGGCCTGGCCTGGCCTGGCCTGGCCTGGCCTGGCCTGGCCTGGCCTGGCCTGGCCTGGCCTGGCCTGGCCTGGCCTGGCCTGGCCTGGCCTGGCCTGGCCTGGCCTGGCCTGGCCTGGCCTGGCCTGGCCTGGCCTGGCCTGGCCTGGCCTGGCCTGGCCTGGCCTGGCCTGGCCTGGCCTGGCCTGGCCTGGCCTGGCCTGGCCTGGCCTGGCCTGGCCTGGCCTGGCCTGGCCTGGCCTGGCCTGGCCTGGCCTGGCCTGGCCTGGCCTGGCCTGGCCTGGCCTGGCCTGGCCTGGCCTGGCCTGGCCTGGCCTGGCCTGGCCTGGCCTGGCCTGGCCTGGCCTGGCCTGGCCTGGCCTGGCCTGGCCTGGCCTGGCCTGGCCTGGCCTGGCCTGGCCTGGCCTGGCCTGGCCTGGCCTGGCCTGGCCTGGCCTGGCCTGGCCTGGCCTGGCCTGGCCTGGCCTGGCCTGGCCTGGCCTGGCCTGGCCTGGCCTGGCCTGGCCTGGCCTGGCCTGGCCTGGCCTGGCCTGGCCTGGCCTGGCCTGGCCTGGCCTGGCCTGGCCTGGCCTGGCCTGGCCTGGCCTGGCCTGGCCTGGCCTGGCCTGGCCTGGCCTGGCCTGGCCTGGCCTGGCCTGGCCTGGCCTGGCCTGGCCTGGCCTGGCCTGGCCTGGCCTGGCCTGGCCTGGCCTGGCCTGGCCTGGCCTGGCCTGGCCTGGCCTGGCCCTGGCCTGGCCTGGCCTGGCCTGGCCTGGCCTGGCCTGGCCTGGCCTGGCCTGGCCTGGCCTGGCCTGGCCTGGCCTGGCCTGGCCTGGCCTGGCCTGGCCTGGCCTGGCCTGGCCTGGCCTGGCCTGGCCTGGCCTGGCCTGGCCTGGCCTGGCCTGGCCTGGCCTGGCCTGGCCTGGCCTGGCCTGGCCTGGCCTGGCCTGGCCTGGCCTGGCCTGGCCTGGCCTGGCCTGGCCTGGCCTGGCCTGGCCTGGCCTGGCCTGGCCTGGCCTGGC
>NC_087199.1:12500-25000 GCF_035594125.1 Scylla paramamosain
GTGCAATTTCAAAATGGGGTGTCCAATTTTATCCTCAACAAGCTTGGTAAAACCCTTGTTTTTTCCTACCATAGCAGGGGCACCATCTGTTGTAACTGCAAAAATCTTTCTTATGTCAACCCCTCTCTCCTCAAAATGGTCAGTGAATGTCTTCAGTATGTCCTCCCCCTTGGTAGTGCCATACATAGGTTGAAGACAGCACAGCTCCTCGTGTATCTCTGTGTCACTGTACCTGGCAAAAACAGCCAGGCGGGGAATATCCACGCTTTCATCCAGGGCCACACTGAACACAGGTGTAGTTGTTAAAGCAACAGTTTGTTGCTCACCTACATTAGCAGCCATTTCAGAAATACGTCTCTCCACGGTCCTAGCTGAGGCAGGAATATCTTTTATCCTTGAGATGATCATGTGTTTGTTTGATATGCCATCAAAAAGCACCTCAGAGCACTCTAGGAAAGCTGCTTTTATGAAATCTCCATCAGTAAAAGGCTTTCCATGCTTGGCAATACACAGAGCTAGTTTGTAACTGGCCTCAGTTGCATTGATTTTGCTAGCACTCAGATTCTTAAACACATTACTTTGTTTCTCATAGCGGGATACTGCTTTCTTAATCGCTTCAGTCTTGTCTGCACTGTCCTTGAAAGTCTTCTCGTGTTTTGTTTCAAAGTGTCTTTTAACACTAGATGTGCGGCACACGACATTTTCGCAGCAGAGAGCACACACAGCACGATCATTCTGTTGAATAAATCCAAAGTCATTTGTCCATGATGACTGAAATGATCGGACATCAAGTTTGACTTTTTTCGCAGTAGCCATGGTGAGAGTAACTAGCAAGAGCGTCACTCAGGGCAGCTAAATAGTCACTGAAATAGCAGCGCTGCTTGACTGATGCGTCACCAGCGGCGGGGGCCAACGTGTCTCATACTCGTCTACATCTCGCTGTGCTCACGTACACCTCATCGCGGGTACAAAACATTTTCGTTTTAATTTAATCATTTTAATATATCAAAAGAAAGAATTATTTAGAATCATACGAAAATTTAAATCATAATTGTAAGGATGTACAATACACATTCTCTCTCTCTCTCTCTCTCTCTCTCTCTCTCTCTCTCTCTCTCTCTCTCTCTCTCTCTCTCTCATTATTTCGTTGCTTTACTTTTTTTTTTTTGCTCCATATCACGTGGCGTGCCATAGGCAAGCACTCTGCGTGCCAAGTCTGGCACGCGTGCCATAGGTTGCCGACCCCTGTATTAATGTATTGGTTCAAAAATGGACCATTGGTCATTTTGACCTTGGAAAACCAATTTATTTCAGAAATGAATTTTTACATTGTTGTGCCTCTATAATCCTTATAAAATAACAAAACTTTCCTACAGATAACTTGTAAGCAATAGACAATACAGTATACAATACACAGCCATTTAGAATTGATGTTTTGATTGTGTTTTTCTTTACAGAAAGTACCTATTTTGTGTGAAACTCAATGAAGCAATTTCTTTCTTTATTTAAGCAAAGTGCAACATTGCATTTGCAGCAGTATGTGTAGTGCTGGAAAATTAATTATGTATATTTCTACTTTTTTTCCTAGATTAAGGCCCATGTAATGTGCGGGGATGACCAGAGTCTCAGTACCATGTGACTAACCCCCCCCCTTCCCCTCCTCTCCTCAGTATCCTTTTGTCCTTGCTTTCCCCCCCCCCCCCTCTCAGCGTCACTGTGTTGACCACTTCTATAACAAAATTTACCCCGTGAATAAATGTAATTTCTCTTGCTTGGCCAGGTTATAGAGGCGAATTTTTCACCTAATCCCAGAGAATGGGGAGCCCTTAATACGATAAAATTAATTCTATAATGGTAAGGTCTTAAACCAGCTCAAACAAATCCCAGATAATTACGCCGCGCCAATGAGGTTGACGAATCTAATAAGTCTTCTTTGCTTCGCCGTCCTGTTACCCCTGTTGCTACGCAAGCCAGGAAGAGATACCAGACTTTGACTAATTCCCCAATTGATTTCAAAAGTCCATTGAATTAAACTTCTTAAAGTAACAACTTTAAAGTAAACAGTAACTTAATTATTCATATTTTTCATCCCTGAACTCACAACCTAGTCGCCCCCCCCCCACTAAAAACAAAATTATAACTCTTAATAAATTTCCCCATTGGAAACCTTTATCCTTAGTTTCCCGCCGATTTCCTCACAAGCAAAGCCAGTCTCTCTCGGATTCTCCTCAGACCCTCTCGGATTCTCCTCAGATATTCCTGTTGATAAACGGTTTTCTGAGTGGATAGATATTCGCATTTTTTCGTTCTTTTTTGTTGGTTTTCTCCACGGGACTAGTGAAACCACCTGGTTCGAGATCACCGTGTGAGACTGTCCTCAGGTCTACACTGGCCGCCAATGAAAGCGGCGCGTGTTATTTTTGTGTTAGTGGCGCGTGTTGTTTTTGTGTTTTTTCGTACCATGCATACCATTAAATTTGCCTTAATCATCTATTACTATCATTAAAAATATAATTTCTTTACCTTACCTAATATTTTGTGCTGTTTCCCTTCCTCTTTATGACAGATTCCAACCGACGTGGTACAGAATCTGCTAGTTTTTCCAGATATGTAGGTGACAGTTCTCCCCACACTTGCACGACCGCCTGCTTGAGCTTCGCTACACTGCTCGTGTCCAGATCCTGGAGCTTCTTTTTCATCATACTCCACACATTTTCAATCGGGTTTAGGTCTGGACTGTTTGCTGGCCAACTTTCAAAATAATTAAGTTCACACATGCCAAACCATTCCCTTACAATGTTGGCCGTATGGCATGACGCACCGTCCTGCATGAAGGTTTCACCGTTACACTTGTCGAAGCACTCTTCAAGATTGTCATGCAGCAGGTCAAGATATGTTTCTGTGTTCATTGACACTCCTTTGTCAAGCATAACTAAGTTGCCAACACCAAAGTAGCTGAAACACCCCCACACCATCACAGAGGAGGGATGCTTAACTGCGTTTACAGTGTACCGTTCGTCATATCTGTCCGAGTTTCTTGGTCGGCGTACTCTTTTGTGTGGTGTTCCTGTCACATAGAACATGCTCTCATCTGACCACACTACTCTTCTCCACTTCTCTAATGGCCAGTCTTTATGGTCCTGAGCAAATCTGACTCTTTTAGCTTTGTGGGCGGGTGTAAGCAGTGGTTTCTTTGCAGCACGGTAACTTTTCATGTCGAGGTCCTCCAGTGTCCGCCGCTGTATTGTCCTTATGGAGACATGTGTCAGCAGATCAGGGTAATTTTGTTTAATTTCTCTTCCTGTGAGGAATGGCGAGACACTTAGCTGACGCTTAATCAGTGTCAGTGTCCTCTTTGATAAAATACGGCTGCGTCCAGGGGCAGTTTTCTTCACTGGTGCTAATTTTCCGGTATTGTCTCTGCATCGCTTCAACCAGCGTTGTACTGTTCTTAGTGGGAGTCCTGTCTCCTTTGAAATATGCTTAGAGCCAAAACCACCCTTCCGGAGTGAGTCAATAAGGGCTATATTGACTGGGGATATTTGATGTTTACGTGCCATTGACACTTAAGTTTCCACACCAATATGAAAGAGAACGAAGAAAACTGACACACTGTGCGGGGGAGCGGGGTAAGCAAGTGTACTTCCTTACGTGAGCAAGTGACAACTGAGTGATAATTTTTTGAAGTGTGACGGTTGATAGATGTTTAAAGAGCCGGCCTATGTTGCCACTTCTAGATATTAGCCACATTCTTTTCAAATGAGCTACAGTTCTTCCCGCGCTATGAGATACGGGTTTGTTTATAATGCGCGCCACTTTCATTGGCGGCTGGGTGTATACGTACTTTTTGGGTATATATTTGTTATTTATTTATTTATTCTCTGGTCTCCCCCACAACTCAGTAGTCGCGAAAATATCTCCATCGTAGTTTTTATGTAATTGAAGAATACGCTACCATTTATTTTGTATTTCTGAATTCCTTTCTTTTTATTATTATTCGGTTTATTCCATTATCAATTAAAAATCTATAAAAGTGTCAATATTTGTATTTCTTTTAATCCAGTGATAGGATTTGTAATTATCGTGTGCCACAAGGGAACATCACACCCCTTAGAGGGCACTAAATATGTGTTTGGCCTTCCTTTACAATTTGGTAGCTTGCAATGAGGTCTTTCCTTCGTCTCAACAATCTTGGGCCAGTGGCCAATTCCATCTTTTGTGATGTCAACGCTTGGAATTGGTTTTGTTGCATGACCTCTCTTTTTTTTTTCCTCGTGCTCTGTCTCAAGACTGCTGGAGCGTGGTCTTCCCACACCGGGTCTTTTCAGGGGGTCTTTGTTTTGGCGTAGGAGAGAATATGCCACCTTCAACTTGAATGCCTGCAACTGAAGTTGCGATTTTTTGGACACCCCTATTGCACTAGCCTCCCTCCTGTAGAGAAGCCATGAATTTACTATTGTGACATCAACAAAGTGGAAAACAAGTTTATGGTAGTACTTGTGAGACCTTATGTGGATTCTATATAAGGCAATCAACGAATCCAGAAGATCAACCCCTCCCATTTCCTCATTATAGGTTTTGACTATTTTGGGGCAAGGAATTTCAACAATCTCCTTCCTTTTCTTGTCATTTTTTTTTTTTTTTTTTTTTTTTATGTAGGAAGGATACTGGCCAAGGGCAACAAAAATCTAATAAAAAAAAATGCCCACTGAAATGCCAGTCCCTAAAAGGGTCAAAGCAGTGGTCAAAAATTGGTGGATAAGTGTCCTGAAACCTCCCTCTTGAAGGAATTCAAGTCATAGGAAGGTGGAAATACAGAAGCAGGCAAGGAGTTCCAGAGTTTACCAGAGAAAGGGATGAATGATTGAGAATACTGGTTAACTCTTGCGTTAGAGAGGTGGACAGAATAGGAGTGAGAGAAAGAAGAAAGTCTTGTGCAGCGAGGCCGCGGAAGGAGGGGAGGCATGCAGTTAGCAAGATCAGAAGAGCAGTTAGCATGAAAATAGTGGTAGAAGACAGCTAGAGATGCAACATTGCAGCGGTGAGAGAGAGGCTGAAGACAGTCAGTTAGAGGAGAGGAGTTGATGAGACGAAAAGCTTTTGATTCCACCCTGTCTAGAACAGCAGTATGAGTGGAACCCCCCCAGACATGTGAAGCATACTCCATACATGGACGGATAAGGCCCTTGTACAGAGTTAGCAGCTGGGGGGGTGAGAAAAACTGGCGGAGACGTCTCAGAACACCTAACTTCATAGAAGCTGTTTTAGCTAGAGATGAGATGTGAAGTTTCCAGTTCAGATTATAAGTAAAGGACAGACCGAGGATGTTCAGTGTAGAAGAGGGGGACAGTTGAGTGTCATTGAAGAAGAGGGGATAGTTGTCTGGAAGATTGTGTCGAGTTGATAGATGGAGGAATTGAGTTTTTGAGGCATTGAACAATACCAAGTTTGCTCTGCCCCAATCAGAAATTTTAGAAAGATCAAAAGTCAGGCGTTCTGTGGCTTCCCTGCGTGATATGTTTACCTCCTGAAGGGTTGGACGTCTATGAAAAGACGTGGAAAAGTGCAGGGTGGTATCATCAGCATAGGAGTGGATAGGACAAGAAGTTTGGTTTAGAAGATCATTAATGAATAATAAGAAGAGAGTGGGTGACAGGACAGAACCCTGAGGAACACCACTGTTAATAGATTTAGGAGAAGAACAGTGACCGTCTACCACAGCAGCAATAGAACGGTCAGAAAGGAAACTTGAGATGAAGTTACAGAGAGAAGGATAGAAACCGTAGGAGGGTAGTTTGGAAATCAAAGCTTTGTGCCAGACTCTATCAAAGGCTTTTGATATGTCCAAGGCAACAGCTAAAGTTTCACCAAAGTCTCTAAAAGAGGATGACCAAGACTCAGTAAGGAAAGCCAGAAGATCACCAGTAGAGCGGCCTTGACGGAACCCATACTGGCGATCAGATAGAAGGTTGTCAAGTGATAGATGTTGAAGAATCTTCCTGTTGAGGATAGATTCAAAAACTTTAGATAAGCAGGAAATTAAAGCAATAGGACGGTAGTTTGAGGGATTAGAGCGGTCACCCTTTTTAGGAACAGGTTGAATGTAGGCAAACTTCCAGCAAGAAGGAAAGGTAGATGTTGACAGACAGAGCTGAAAGAGTTTGACTAGGCAAGGTGCAAGCACGGAGGCACAGTTTCGGAGAACAATAGGAGGGACCCCATCAGGTCCGTAAGCCTTCCGAGGGTTTAGGCCAGCGAGGGCATGGAAAACATCATTACGAAGAATTTTAATACGAGGCATGAAGTAGTCAGAGGGTGGAGGAGAGGGAGGAACAAGCCCAGAATCGTCCAAGGTAGAGTTTTTAGCAAAGGTTTGAGCAAAGAGTTCAGCTTTAGAAATAGATGTGATAGCAGTGGTGCCATCTGGTTGAAGTAGAGGAGGGAAAGAAGAAGAAGCAAAGTTATTGGAGATATTTTTGGCTAGATGCCAGAAATCACGAGGGGAGTTAGATCTTGAAAGGTTTTGACATTTTCTGTTAATGAAGGAGTTTTTGGCTAGTTGGAGAACAGACTTGGCATGGTTCCGGGCAGAAATATAAAGTGCGTGAGATTCTGGTGAAGGAAGGCTTAAGTACCTTTTGTGGGCCACCTCTCTATCATGTATAGCACGAGAACAAGCTGTGTTAAACCAAGGTTTAGAAGGTTTAGGACGAGAAAAAGAGTGAGGAATGTACGCCTCCATGCCAGACACTATCACCTCTGTTATGCGCTCGGCACATAAAGACGGGTCTCTGACACGGAAGCAGTAGTCATTCCAAGGAAAATCGGCAAAATACCGCCTCAGGTCCCCCCAACTAGCAGAGGCAAAACGCCAGAGGCACCTTCGCTTAGGGGGATCCTGAGGAGGGATTGGAGTGATAGGACAAGATAAAGATATGAGATTGTGATCGGAGGAGCCCAACGGAGAAGAAAGGGTGACAGCATAAGCGGAAGGATTAGAGGTCAGGAAAAGGTCAAGAATGTTGGGCGTATCTCCAAGACGGTCAGGAATACGAGTAGGGTGTTGCACCAATTGCTCTAGGTCATGGAGGATAGCAAAGTTGTAGGCTAGTTCACCAGGATGGTCAGTGAAGGGAGAGGAAAGCCAAAGCTGGTGGTGAACATTGAAGTCTCCAAGAATGGAGATCTCTGCAAAAGGGAAGAGGGTCAGAATGTGCTCCACTTTGGAAGTTAAGTAGTCAAAGAATTTCTTATAGTCAGAGGAGTTAGGAGAGAGGTATACAGCACAGATAAATTTAGTATGAGAATGACTCTGTAGTCGTAGCCAGATGGTGGAAAACTCGGAAGATTCAAGAGCGTGGGCACGAGAGCAGGTTAAGTCGTTGCGCACGTAAACGCAGCATCCAGCTTTGGATCGAAAATGAGGATAGAGAAAGTAGGAGGGAACAGAAAAGGGGCTACTGTCAGTTGCCTCAGACACCTGAGTTTCAGTGAGGAAAAGAAGATGAGGTTTAGAAGAGGAGAGGTGGTGTTCTACAGATTGAAAATTAGATCTTAGACCGCGAATGTTGCACAAGTTAATGAAGAAAAAGTTGAGGGGGGTGTCAAGACACTTAGGGTCGTCGACGGAAAGGCAGTCCGACCTGGGGACATTTATGGTCCCCTCCCCAGATGGGGACTCCGAGGCTGGTGTAGGAGTCGCCATGATTTTAAAATTTTTGGAGTGAAGGGTGTGTGTGTTATTAGGTGCTTGTAGTTTTGTGTGGAGGAAGAGAGTTGTCTTTAGAGGGCAGGCTGTGACTACCCCCTTGTGTTGTGAGACACAAAGGGAAACGTTCAGTGAGGTCACAGCTGGGTTTAATGATAAGTTCACAGCACCCCCTGAACAGTGTTTTAGACCTCACTGGGAGTAATTATCGTTTCGGCAGGTGTCTACTGCCTCCTCCTCTTACATGTTCCCAAAGGTTGAGCAGATGAAAAGCTTGTGAGGAGAGTCACACAACGATTGTCTACCCATTTCATTGCACGTAACTCTACTCCATCGTAAGTTGTGCTTACCTCTACATGAGACCCCCTTTGCTTTTTCAACATTTCCTTATCTGTAGGCAGAACATTTCCTATCCCTTTCAGTCTGTTTTGTCTCACAGTACCCAGAGAGTAGATCTGCTTCGTTGCTAAATGAGCCATTAGTTTAGGAGATGTGAACCAATTGTCATGGTATAACAAATGGTTTGCATTTACTGGGATTGTGCGCGCCAACTGCAGAACTATATTGGATGATGGACCCAGATCCGGTTCACCTTGGACTGGCTTTAGGGGCCCATCATAAACATGCAAGTCATTCAAGATCCCAGAGGTATCACACAAAGCAAATACCTTGAAACCCCATTTGTGTGGTTTGGATGGGATGTACTGCTTTAGGTAAGAATTTCCTTTCAAGGGAACAATCATTTCATCAATGCAGCACATTTGTTGCATTGGGATGCTGCGAAATTTTGATTGCAAATGGTCAAGTACTGGGCGAACCTTGAAAAGCCTGTCAGCATTGGGACCAGTCCTGTCAGGTGCCTGAGTGTTGTCATTGAAATGTAGAGAGCTTTTTATTTCTTCCCATCGCCTTCTACTGAAAACTTTGGATACGGAATCGAATTCCAGCACCCCACTCCAATAAAGCCTAGTGTTAGATATTTTGAACAAGGACATAAGAAAGACAGTCCCTAGAAATTGTTCCAACTCATCTTTATCCAGCTTCAGAGGCTTGTTTACATTTTGTTGTGTTGCATACAAATTGCTTTGTGTCACAATCAACTTTAAACCTGCCTCCATAGAACTGTGACGTGTCCATATCTGAGGAAACAGAATGACCCACTGGTACATTTTTGAACCATTTAAAAACACCTTTTTACATTACAGTAATATAATCCAAAGTCAGGCCAACATTATAAACACATTCTACTGAATATATGGGATATATCATAATTTTTGTAGTGACCTGGCTTACCTATGAGTCGTCCAAAAAAATCGTTGAAAACGGAGGATCAGTCACTACGTCCTCCCCCTCTGGTGGTCACGAGTCAACTGCTGTTACACAGAAACGAGAGCTTTTTTTCCACATATCGTGTGAGTGATGTTTTCTGATGTGGTGCAAAAATGTACCGCCGGACGGACACGCCTCTACGAGGGAATTTCATCCAAGGAAAAGCACGCTTTTGAAGTGGTTCATAATTGTTCCAATGGTCCTTATAGGGTTAAGCGGTTGGGTTGGGTTAGGTTAGATTAACACGTTTACCGCCGTATGTACCACCGATGGTACATTTCGTACCTTCAGTAACCGCCACATGTACCACCGGTGGTACATTAATGAGTTTTTTTTTCCTTCCTTTTCAATCAGTATTTCTAACAATACAATAATTAATAATTAATCCCTGTCAATTATGCAATCAACACTGTGAATTTGATGGTCTGAATTCAGGGTGAGTAGTTTTTCCTTTAACTTTGCTGTCACGCCAGCCTTTCTACCAACCATTTGAGATGCTCCATCTGTTGTCAGACTCACAGTTTTCTTCCAGTCAACACCTATCCTATCAAGTGCACCAGTCAAACTCACAAATATATCATCCCCTGTTGTTGTTCCTTTCATTGGTACTAATTCCACAAATTCTTCACTTACCTGCATATTTTCATCAACACCACGTATGAACACTGCTGCTAGTTGAGCTATGTCAGTAATGTCTGTACTTTCATCGATTGCTACAGAAAATGCTACAAATTTAGCAACTTTTTCTTTGAGCTGACTATTAAGATTTTCTGACAGTTCATTTACTCTTTCTGCAACTGTATTTCTTGAAAGGCTTATGTTTGCAAATGATCTACGTTTTTCGGGGCAAATATCTTCTGCGGCCGTCGTCGTGCATTTCTTTATAAAGTCCCCTTCTGAAAATGGTTTCGATGACGCAGCTATTTCCCGTGCAATCCTATAACTTGCCCGTACTGCAGTGTCGCTGGCTTCGTGAACACGCTGATACACTGACTGCTGCCTTTTGAGAGACTGTTCTAGCGTCTTTACTTTTTCTTCGCAAAGTTTTCCACTATACACATCATACTTTGAAGCATGAGTGCTTGTGTAATGTCGCCGAATGTTATATTCTTTTGACACCGCTATAATTTGGTTGCAAATCAAACAAGTTGGTTTTCCATTCACTTCAGCAAAAAATAAAGATATTTTCCACTTTTCCTGCATCACACGATGTTCTTCAGTAACTGTTCGCTTCTTGGAAATCATGATGAGATGATGTGCAGTAAGAGTCGCGCCAAAATCTGACGCTGTGACGCTCTCGAAGGACAAAGCAGGACTCGAGTCGGAGGCCGATTCTCGGTGAGACGGAGGAATGACGAGTTATGGTCACGTCTAACACGTGTATATTACGGAGCAGGGCCCGTACGACTACGTGTATTCTCGTCACCTGTAGTCACTGGCTTTGGAACGCAGTCCACGAGACGAAATGGTCACATGATTTACGTAAAAATATATGAGAATAATTCGTTCACTACAAAACACGATAGAAAACTTGAAGCAGATGGTAAAGTTCCTGCTGGTGACATTGTGTTTGCAATCACTTACTTTAATTAAGAAAAATACTTTTAACAATAACACACACACACACACACACACACACAGAGAGAGAGAGAGAGAGAGAGAGAGAGAGAGAGAGAGAATGTTGGCGGGTGGCGGCGAGCCGGACACACACACACACGCACACACTTGACGAGGTTGGGAGTTACTATACCACAGAGGAACGTCACCGCCCAAAAAATATAATAGTATCTTTATATCTTTATATAATGACTTTAAAATGCAAAGGGCTGGCTGGCTTAATCATTCCTGTAAAAAGACCAACTGTAAGACTGAAATATGAGACGTGCCGCGGGCCGCACGTAGTAGTGTGGCGGGCCGCATGCGGTCATTTCGGATATCAATTAGTTCCTCTTCTTCGTGAGTGCTAAGTTGAGGCTTGTGTAAGGGATCGAGCACCAATGGATTTCTCAGCCAATCATAACTTTCAGTAGATATATTTGAAAAGTATTTTTCAATGCTCCTTTCTAGACTTGTAAGGTGGTCTGTAATGAGTGGAACAATGTCTGTGTTGTTTGCTGCAGCAGTCTTTTGAAACATGTCAATATTACCTTCACTTGACCTGTCTTTCCAAACCTTGATTTTTTCTTTCATTGACTGCATTTTATCAGTGCATGTTAACATATTTTCATTTCTCCCTTGCATACTTAAATTCACCTTGTTCAAATGCTCAAATATATCTGCCAAATAACATAATTTTGCATTCCAAATTTCGTCGGCCAGTAATTCGCAGAATTCTGTTTTCTCTTCCAGAGCAAAGAAAAGAAGAATTTCCTCTCTTAGTTCATGCACACGGGATAACGCTCTGCCTCTTGACAATGACCGAACTTCCGTGTGGAGGAGAAGACCTTCGTGGGCAGATCCCATTTCTTCGCAAAGACTGGAAAATAATCTTGACTGCTTTGGTCTACTTTGAATAAAGTTCACCATTTTCACGACATTATCAAGAACAAATTTTAAATCTTGTCCAAGTGGTTTAGCAACAAGAGCTTCACGGTGCAAGAAACAATGTGTGGTAATCAGAAATGGATTTTCCTTCTTCACTAAAGACACAAAACCCTTTACTGACCCCACCATTGATGGACAACCATCTGTGCAAATTCCTACACATAATTTCCATTTAAGTCCATTTCTACCAAATATTCTGTCACTGTAGAAAATATTTCCTGTCCTGTTGTTTGACTTAGTTCTTTGCAGCACAAGAATTGCTCGGTTATTTTCTTATCATCAATGAAACGCATCAACACAAGTAACTGAGGTTTCCCTCCAATATCTGTTGATTCGTCCGCTTGTAAGGCAAACGTTTTATCTTTCACCAGTTCGCACACACTTTTCTCAATGTCAGATGACATATCCTTGATTCGTCTGCCAATCGTATCGTTTGAGAGAGGAATTTTTTTCACTTCTTTTTCAGCCTCGTCCCCAAACAAAGTTTTCACTACAGAACAGCAAGCTGGAAGAAAATAGGATTCTGCAATTGAATGGGGTTTCATTTCTTTTACTGATTGTTCTGCTACTAAGTAGCTTGCTTTCTGTGCCTTTTCTGCTACCTTCACTTTTTTCTCAAACCCAAGACTTTGTTGTTTGTTTTCTTTCAAGAGTCTCTTAAAGTAATATATAGGTTTCTGTGTCAGGTGACGATGCTTAGTTGATAAATGTCTCTTCATTTTCTGTGGAGTCATACATTCATTTGATAACTCCAAGCCACAAACAACACATTTTGGTTTAGGGCCATTTTCGCTATCACAGCAAGTGAATCCAAGTCCAAGGTAAAAGACCCTTTCCTTCACCCTCCTCCCTTAACAAAATTCCAAATTAATATTGTCAGCTTTTTGTGAGAGAGAGAGAGAGAGAGAGAGAGAGAGAG
>NC_087199.1:35000-37500 GCF_035594125.1 Scylla paramamosain
AACACTTGCAAAGAACACTGTACTGGCAAAACTTACATCAAAATAAGCCACAGTATTTGGCATGAGAGAGGCCACAAATTTGAGGGCCTGCGACGACACAGAATTGGCAATGCCAGCGTTGATGTTGATGTCATACCCAGCAAAGAACCCTGATGACTGCAGTGCCAGGCCATACTTCTCAATAATGCCCTGTGTGGGGAAGAGAGAAAAGATGATAAGAGGGTGCATACAATACCAAACAGTTTCTATCTAGTGTGTGTGTGTGTGTGTGTGTGTGTGTGTGTGTGTGTGTGTGTGTGTGTGTGTGTGTGTGTGTGTGTGTGTGTGTGTGTGTGTGTGTGTACATACACAATCCAGACAAAGACCTATTTAATATAACTTTTCTTGAATGAATAAAGTTTTAGAAAGGAGACTGCAGGGAAGAAATGAAGAGATATGAAGAAAGAGAACAGTGATATTGGGATGGATGTGAGGAGGAGGCAAGGAGGAGGTTAGGATGAGTGTCCGGCCCACACCTGAGGCTCTTGACCACTATCTCCTGCCTCCTCTCCTCTCTCCTCACTTCATCTCCCTCTTCCTGATCCTGTTGATGGTTTTAACTATTATATTAGAATACCTGGCCAAGAATAGAGGGGAGGAACTCAGTGTAGGTGATGTGCTGCAGAGTTGCTCCCACAATCCTGCGCACCGCTTGGAACACTTGCTCGTCAGTCCAGTGGGCATTGAGGTCCGAAAGCAAGACGGCAATGCGGTTGTGCTCCCTGACGAACGGCTGGTGCATTGCGGCCAGACCGATTTGAAACACCTGTGAGAGATGATGGTTTGTTAATGCTTGGTCTGGAAGTAGATATTGACCAAAGTTAATTAGACAAGCCAATGAGTAATGTTAGAAGTTTACTGAAGCTTCCTGAGGTCTTGCAGTCAATCTGGTTGTCATGTTCACCTCAAATACATCAGTGTAAGGCTCTGAATAACCCTTTCACTAACTAATGCACTCATCTATCACACAAACACATACTTGAATCTTCCTGAGGTCTTGCAGTCAATTTGGTTGGTGTCGGCCGTAAGAATCTGGGTGTTTGCCGGGCAGCGCTGCACCTTCAGGAGGCCGCCAGAGAAGGCACGCAGCTCGTCGCTCTCCTCCTTGCTGGACCCGTAGATCACCGACCCGTCAGTGAAGGACGTTGCTTGGTTGATCTGTTCTCTCCTCTGCCAAGCCACTGGGGAGGGTTTGAGAAAAGTATGTGGCTTCTTTTGTATTGAATTTAACATACTTATACTAAGATTGTCTCCCCTGAAGAGAGATGCAAGACAAGGCACCTGACTTTCATATTGACCCCCTTCACTCTACACACTCTTTTAGCCCCCAGTAGAAAGAAGAAGATGTACTCTACCTTTTATAAATAACAATGATAATAATAACATAGACATACTAGCCTATCTTCAAAAGTTTTCTTATTCATATTCATTCACTCCTTGGGTCACTAAATAGCAATGCCGACAGTGACAAGGCATTACTTACAGGAAAGAGTCGGCCTCCAGCATTACTTTGGGCTGGACGTACTGTAGCTTGTCACTGTTGTCGCAGATCACCCGAGCCAGGCTTGTCTTGCGGAGCTCGTACAGTTGTTCTGAAAGTGTGGTTCGGTTTCGGCTGTGTTTCTGAATGCATGGTACAGTTCAGGGCTCCCTTCCTAAATATATGGTATTATTTAAAGGTTTCTTTTTAATGTATGGTAAAGTTCAGGGTCCTTCTTGAAAGTATGGTACAGTTTAAGGCTCCCTATTTGCTGCTTTGGGTACAGTTAGGGGTCTTTGTTCTGCTGTAAACTCTGGAACTCCCTGTCTGTTTCTGCATTTCTTTCAGTCTTTGTCTACCTCACTAATACAAGAATTACCCAGTGTTCTCAATCTTTCATCCCTTTCACTGATAAACTCTGCCTATTTCTCCCTGCCTATTTCTGTATTTTCCCCTGCTAAGGCTCTTTTCTTACACACACACACACACACACACACACACACACACACACACACACACACACACACACACACACACACACACACTCACTGTTGTGCGGTGTATTTGGTCGCCTCCTCTGAGATGAGAGCAATTCTGGAGATGTTCTTGGCTACAACCTTGGTCTTGTGTGATGCGGCCATGAACCAGGCAGGCGTGCCGGGGACCTGTAACTTCTTCAAAGTTACACAGTTCCTTGTTCATGTGGAGTAGGCCCATGAACCGTCGCGGGAAATGGGCGTATAATAAGGAGTATAAAAAAAAAAAAAAAGGAGGAAAAATGCATGTCATACACAAGCTGTCTATAGATATATGAGAGATATTTATAGATAAATATAGATATTTATAGATAAATATAGACATTTAGAGAGGAGCATATATCTATAGACTGTTTTTTACTTAGAATTACTTGAACTATCATATCCAAAGGTAGAGTGACAAAATGAAAAATAAGGAAAAGCAGGAACATATGTATCATTGATG
>NC_087199.1:42500-70000 GCF_035594125.1 Scylla paramamosain
TTCATTCCTGTTGCCATGCCTGGCAACTAGCATAGGCAACTTATGGGCTAAGCCACCCCAGGACCCCAATCCTACACAAGTACCCTAATGAGACACCTCACTACACGCTGGGCTTATGGCTTAGTGAAAATGTGTTCCCAGTTATTAATTTCTGTTAGTTATGCTTATAAAGACTTGACACATTGCTTCTGGCACTGCTTTTAATTGCTTTGTGTCACAGTGAAAGGGTTAAAGATCACCCATTGCTGGGGCACAACCGGATCCAACTCCACACCCCAACCTGTAGTTATCAGTCAACACACCTTGCCATGTAGTCAGGGTTAATCAGCTAGCCTTGACAAGTCTAAAAAAAACATTATATAAAGTCCTAAAACTGAGAAATAAACAGAATAGGAAATCAGAATAAACATACACTCACCTCTCGGCAGGGGTGGTGGGGGGGAGGAGGAGGAGGAGGAGGAGGAGGAGACAGACAGACATTAAGGTAACCACCAACACCACCACCAGCACCACCAAGCTAAGCAGGTAGCACTCATGAAGGAATGTGGTCCCAGGATGACAGAGCTTATGGTTTAGTGAAAATGGGTTCCCAGTTGTTCATTCCTGTTGCCATGCCTGGCAACTAGCATAGGCAACTTATGGGCTAAGCCACCCCGGGACCCCAATCCTACACAAGTACCCTAATGAGACACCTCACTACACGCTGGGCTTATGGCTTAGTCAAAATGGGTTCCCAGTTATTAATTTCTGTTACAGTTATGCTTATAAAGACTTGACACATTGCTTCTGGCACTGCTAATTGCTTTGTGTCACAGTGAAAGGGTTAAAGATCACCCATTGCTGGGCACAACCGGATCCAACTCCACACCCCAACCTGTAGTTATCACTCAACACATCTTGCCATACACTATCAAATTAATAACCTTATACAAAGGAGAAGGAGGGAATGAGAGAAGAGACAACACTACAGTCCAGCCTAACAAATGCCTAGCAAAACGTTCACCTCAAAAAATAAAAAAAAAAAATCCAAAATATACAAATATCTGTTCTAAGTTATTCCTCAATTTAACTCCACACTGAGGCACCTTAACCTTAACCTTTCCACTCACCGCGGGGAAAGCGTAGCTGAAGGAAGGGAAACGAAAAAAACGTCACATTTTCAAGCCAAGGCGTACCTTAAAGCGACTCCCTACATGACTCCATAGTGCAAGAGACCAGTGGCTTAAATATTATAGGATTTTCTTTCTTATAATTATTTTACCGCTCATCTGTGGCCCTTTCTCGTATTTTTCCCATTATTGATTTCTCATGTTCTTATTTTGCAATGCCTTAGCTGTAAATGATGAAGCAATCCAATTATATACATGAATTTGTGTCACTTGAAGCGAACCTACATGACCCACCAAGAGACCGCGGGCTTATATATTCTAGGATTTTCTTTATAATTATTTGAGCGCTCATCTCTGGTCTTTTTCGTATTTTTTCCAGCATTAATTTCTCATGTTCTTATTTTGCAATGCCTTAGCTGTTATTATATTAAAGTATTATTTATCTACATATGAGTATTACTGTAAATGTGTGCCATTCGAAAGAAGTATGTGCTCATATGTAAACAAGACCTGACAACAACAATTTAAACTCCATGGACCCAACTCCAAACACTCAGGAGGAACCAAACTGGTCAAATGATGAAACAGTGCGTTTGGTTAACATCATGGCATAAAAACAATGTATAGTAAAGGGACGGTTTCACGCTTCCCTGACCCATGCAGATAAGAAACCTGCATGGGAAGACCTTATGAACTGTAAATGCATGCCTGCAATTTACATGTGAAAAGAACTGAAGAACAAGTTGTAAACTTGTCAAGTGCTGTCCCACTCACGGAAGAAGATTGCCAATATCAACAAAGAGCAGAATCAATCAGGTAAGTTTATATTTGTTTATTTATTCTATTTGTTTATTTATTTAAGGTTAGGTTAGGTTAGGCTAAGATAGTTCAAAGTACCAAAAATAATAATTGGTAAGATTAACAAAGAAAGGTGGTGCGATATCCTAACCTACCCTAACCTAGTTTAACCTAACCTAACCTTCCCTGAGATAAATAAAATCAATAGTAGTAGTGAAAATGCCACCAGGGTCACTATGCTCCAGAATAAACGCTACTCTCTCACAACTCTCTTGTCCCCTAACAAACAAAAAGCATATAACGCACACACACACACACACACACACACATCTCACTAAATGAAATAGAAAAGCTTCATAAACATAATTTGACCTTCAATGACCTTTCATTCTGGGTCTGCTGAGGTCAAAACAGCAATACATCTGACTTTGAATGACCTTGCGTCCTGGGTCTTGCTGAGGTCAACATATACCAACATAAATAAATACCTCTAAATAAATCAATTTCATGCAACTTGACCTTAAATGATCTGTATTCTGGGCCATACTAAGATCATTTTGCAAGATTTCAATGAATATACCTTTTTCCTGTGTCTGTTCTCTACCTAATCATGTGTGTGTGTGTGTGTGTGTGTGTGTGTTTTCACCTGCTTGAAATCATAAACTGAGATTGCAAGGCTATACATCTATTAAGTCCATTTAAAATACCAGCTATTCTTAGTATAAATTTATGTTACAATGGTTGTTGATGTGTTTCCTACCCCCTTGCTATTTCCTCTTGTTTGCCTTGTGTCCAGAAACAGCAGGTCTTCTCTGTTCTCTTGTTGTCTATGGGTTATTCAAATTATAAACATTACTGTCTATTTTCCTTCTTCTTCCTCTCAGTTCCTTCTTGTTTCTTTCAATTCTCCTTCCTTTTTTATCTTATGTTTGTCAATATCAGCCTTTCTTGTGTTCTTATGGCCTTACGTTCATTATTTGGGCTACAGTATTATAATAAATTAATAATTCAATAATACTACCATATATTTAGGAAGGGAGCCCTGAACTGTTCCATGCATTCAGAAACACACAGCTTAAACCGAACCACACTTTCAGAACGACTGTACGAGCTCCGCAAGACAAGCCTGGCCCGGGTGATCTGCGACGACAGTGAACGCAAGCTACGGTACGTCCAGCCCAAAGTAATGCTGGAGGCCGACTCTTTCCTGTAAGTAATAATGCCTTGTCACTGTTGCCATTGCTATTTAGTGACCCAAGGAGTGAATGAATATGAATAAGAAAACTTTTGAAGATAGGCTAGTATGTCTAACCTCACCATTCTCCCCCTCATGGACTTAACCAATTTAACCACTCACTTTCTTATGTAGGGCCTCCTGTATGGAACTCTGTGCCTCTCCAAATTCAGGATGTACCCTCTATCACCACATTTAAAACAAAATTTTAAAATCTGATCTTAGCTACCTACTAATTTGAATTATTACCTCATTCTAAAGCAATAGTGTATCCAGACTCTTCTTCTTATCATATCTACCACACTACTTTAAACCTCTGCTTTAAAAAGGCTAACTACAACAGACACATTAAACCTCACTATGTATATATCTCCTAAATGTAACTGTTAGTTATTAATAAATGTTCAAATGTTCTCTCTCTGTTTCCTTATTTTAAAGCAGATGAAAAAGGAGCCACTGAGGTGCTGGTCCTTAACCACAAATTAAAACAACAAGAAGAAGCATTGGCCAAGAAGAGATTACGCGTGGAAAGAGGAAGGATTGGGGCTCGGCTCACGGCAACAGCACCCGTGTGTGCATTCTTGGGCCGTTCCGGATCTGTGGACTTCCGGCGAGCAAATCCCTTCTTTTAAAGCTTGGTGTTGACTGACCTCTGACAACCTGACTGGTGGTGAGTCCATTCCAGACTATTCCAGTCACCCACCACTCTTTCTGACAACCAATTCCTCCATACCTAACTGTCACAAGCCTCACTCCACTACCACACAGGGTCAAGCAGAGGTCACTACGAGGGTAAAGGTCAATTTTAAGGCCGTATAATTTCAAAGTATAATCACGGAGTACCACAATAAAAATACAAACACAATCTCTTCAAATCATAATGGATGAACAAACTCACACACACACACACACACACACACACACACACACACACACACACACACACAAGCCAGACATGAACAACACCACCACTGGTCATTGCTTGTTTGAGAGCAGAGATAAAATACTGGACTTGGTAATGCTGTGTCCACCATCTGAGGTCCATTCCTGCAGTCACTGACAGCTGCACTCAGCTAAGTGGAGGAAAGGAAAGTCTGAGTGTGATGCAGGTGGTGGTGGTGGTGGTGGTGGTGGTGGTGGTGTGGTGTGGTGTGGTATATTGGTGTTGATAGATGAAAAGAATTAAAGTCAAATGAAATTATCAGAAAAAATAAGAGAAGAAGAGAATGTGGAAGATCTGAGAGACACAACAAGCACAACAGACCATTCAGGGCAAGACAGAACAAAAGGTGTTTTACTGACTATACAACAAGCATGACAGACACAGGACAATGGAGGACAGGCAAGTCTACCCCTTGAAGCACAGCAACGCAGAACAAGGAAAAAAAAGCACAACAGCTTCTCAGTCAGGACAAAACAGAAGAACAGCACACCATTTCTTCCTCTGTGCCAGAAAACATTGTAAAGCAGCCATGTTTCAGACCAGGCCAGGCACAGATATACTGAACCAATAGCAAACCACAGACACACACACAAGCCAACTAACACACAAACACACAAACATATATTATTTAGAGCCATGCACATAAACAAACACAAATATTAAGTTATGTTGCTTGAATTTTTTTTTTTTTTAGGCATGCAATAAAATTATTAAAGATGCTGTTTGCAAAATACTAAGCACAATAACTATACACAAAAATTTATGATGCATTGGTTAAGACCTGTAGTGTGTGTGTGTGTGTGTGTGTGTGTGTGTGTGTGTGTGTGTGTGTGTGTGTGTGTGTGTGTGTGTGTGTGTGTGTGTGTGTTTGTAATTACTTTGAATATAACTTTATGTCAAACTTCATTGAATTCACCAAATAAATAAATATTCATAAAATATCAAACTTCCTTTTAACTCCAATAAAAATCCCAATATTAACAAGAAAATCAGGTTAGACTTTCTGGTACATTCTGAAACAAGTCTGGCCACACCTCCACTACTTCCCAAAGTCTCTAGTTGAAGAGACACAGGTTTTCAAGAGAGTTTTTTTATGGTTCTTCTGACAGATACACAACATTTCTACAGTATCAACAGGAGAAACTCTCTGTGGCCTCGGAAGACAGTGACTGAGAGCACAGCAACCCTCAACATATATACGTACTCACCGGTCAACTATGAAGGCCACCAGGGTACACAACAGGGCCGTAATGTGCAACTACAGAGGGGCATCTCCAATGGTGGTGGTGGTGGTGGTGGTGGTGGTGGTCACATATCCTGGTATCTGTATAGAAAGAAAGAGATTAGATTCACTGGCTTGAATTATGGAATAGTGAAAGACTATAAATAAATAAATATAATCCTTTGCTTTGTTGGGTAGCAAGCTGTTTTATAAAAGCAAGTTTCTCATTAGCTTTGACTTTTGTTGAACATGCATGCAAGGTAACAAGGCCTGTGGATTTCAAGGTAATGGAACACCTCACAACAACACTAGAACAATGCCTCACCTATCCACCTGCAGCCACATCACAGTGTCTCCTTCTTGACTTGGTAATGCTGTATCCACCATCTGAGGTCCATTCCTGCAGTCACCGACAGCTGCACTCAGCTAAGTGGAGGAAAGGAAAGTCTGAGTGTGACAGATAAATAAGCAGAGCCTGCAAAACTATCACTAATATTATGAAAAAACCCTTGAACACCCTAACAATTAAAAAATATATTAAAATACCAGAAATGAGGCAATTAGGCATTCAATAAACAAATTCTTCTATCTGTCTATGTCTAAACTTTGTAAAAATAAAAAAAAATGACTTTAAATGTGTGGGGCCAGCTGTAGTAGTAGTAGTAGTAGTAGTAGCCTTTCCACTAGGGGTTGAGAGAGCTATTAAGTGAAAGATAGGTGTCTGACTTACCTGATGTCACCTGGAGAGCTGTGAAGGACAGGAGCACAGGAGATCAGGTGTTCACAAGGCAGGTCAACACCACCAGTGTGAGGGGAAGTGTTTGGTGAGCCATACTGATGCTGCATTTGATTCCTGTGATGACCTGGGGGTGGGAAGCAGGTGGGAGGGGTGAGTGAGTGAGTGAAATCTGTCACTGTATACACACTGGGTATACAGTGAAGGTAGGACTCACTCATTGATGAATAACTGTGTGACTGAGTGACTGACTGACTGAATGACTGAGTGACATATCATATCCAAGATTGAAACTGTTATTGTCACACATAAAGGAAAGATTGAAGTTTAAACATGCAAAGTAATTGTATTTAACATTGGCTGAAATACAGTTGTGTTGATCATACTGTATGCTGTTGCTTCCAGGAGGATGTAGGACAGCTGCTTCAAAGGTGCTGGTGGAGCAGTTCAGCATGGACGAGGTGACTGGCAAAGGTAAACGTCAGCTGTTGCAGGAGCATCACTTTTCTGTGTGGCTGGTGTTGATGCTGAATGAGGTCAGGATGCAGGTGGGAGCTGTGTTGGGGACGTGGCCTGCTGGCTGGCACCCCTCATGCCTGTGGGTGTGTGCGACAGTGGGGTGAGGCCGTGCCCTAACAACCTGGCCTCCTTCCTGCCGAACAACACCCGGTGCTCCCAAGACCTGACGGGAGATGTGCTGGCAACAGAAATGTAAGTGAAGATCTGTGCTGGGAAAACTTCTTGCAGCTTCACTTCAGACCACTGGTATCTCAGAAGAAGCTGCACTCTGTGTTGTGTCTGATGAGGCTTTACCTGTGAATGGAACCTTACAGCAAAGTATTGGTGAGTCAGATGCAGCTATACCTGTCAGTGGAACATCTCAACACACCACTGATAAGTCTGGTGAGGAAGTTATACCTGTCACTGGAACTTCAGAACTGCTCAAAATACTGAAGAACTGAAATCTGTCATTGGAATATCATAGTGGAATAATACATTAGTGGAGAAAAATAGTGGATTCAGCAGGAGGAATAATATAAATAGACCAGACCAGCAGGAATAATATAAATATAGACATTATACCAGACAAATAGACAGTAGAAAGCCAGACCAGCAGAAGGAATAATCTATCTCTGTTCCTCTTGCACACACAGACTAACACTTTCATCCTTTCTACTTTATAATCATACAATCTCTCTCTCTCTCTCTCTCTCTCTCTCTCTCTCTCTCTCTCTCTCTCTCTCTCTCTCTCTCTCTCTCTCTCTCTCTCTCTCTCTCTCTCTCTCTCTCTCTCTCTCTCTCTCTCTCTCTCTCTCTCTCTCTCTCTCTCTCTCTCTCTCTCTTTCTCTCTCTCTCTCTCTCTCTCTCTCTCTCTCTCTCTCTCTCTCTCTCTCTCTCTCTCTCTCTCTCTCTCTCTCTCTCTCTCAATATCACCCTGTCATGCCTCTCCCCTCTCTGCCTTACCTGTGATCCTTCTGGTGACTGTGTGGGCGGGCAGCCTGCCTGACGCTGCACTTGGCAAACCAGCTGTTTTCCAGCACCACCACCATCTCACTGATGTGTACCAGCTGGTCGGGCACCATCACACCTGGAAGCAAGTCAGTGAGTCAGTAGGTGTTTCTGTACACAAAGCTGTCAGGTAGATAGACTTAATGAGTTGAGAGGTAATAAATAAATAAATAAATAAATAAACAAACAAAAGGATAAAACCATAAATTAGGGCAGCGTTCCGATGTGTGACAAGGGCACCAGCAGTATGTGGTAATTACCTGCGGGTCGATGGCAGCCTGCAGTCATCACCGCTAATCCTTCCTGCATTTCTGAGGCTTGGCCGACTCAAATTCCACCTTCTGAAATGATTGGGTTAGGTTACCTTAGGCTGTGTCTGTAGTAAGGGACCACACCTGTACATGAGGTCTGATCACTGCCAGATATAACTAATATTTCTTCTACACTTTCATGAACAGCAGTGAAAGAGAAAACATTAAGAGGAGGAGGAGGAGGAGGAGGAATAAGACATACAAGGAAACAGGAATAATAGAAGGAAGACGAGGAGGAGGAGGAGGAGGAGGAGGAGGAGGAGGAGGAATAAGACATACAAGGAAACAGGAATAATAGAAGGAAGACGAGGAGGAGGAAGAGGAGGAGGAGGAGGAGGAGGAGGAGGAGGAGGAGGAGGAGGAGGAGGAAGAGCTGCTCATAGGACTGTGTAGATACAAATGAAAGGAAGAATAAGGCTGTGGCTGTGGATGACTTCATTTAGTTTGGCAAGCTAGATTAAGACAAGCAGTGTGGAGGATACAAAACACACACACACTCACACACACACACACACACACTCACACACACACACACACACACACACACATGCACACACACACCCTAACCTGTATATACAAAGACAGTGGGCAGGCTTCACACACTGCCAGTAACAATCATCTCTGTCTCTCTCTCTCCTGGAAGTTAAATTTATCAAAAAACTCAAAGAAATCTTGGTAGAGACTTCAGTGAATCTGTGCTCCTGATGGTGGTGGTGGTGGTGGCAGTGGTGATGGTGGTGGTACTTGGAACACTGGCTCTCTTGTCCCCTCATCCACATCTGAGAGAGAGAGAGAGAGAGATGGTTAGGTTAGGTAGTACTTAGTTACATAGATTGAGACAGAGAGATAGATAAATGGTTAAACAGAAAGTTAAATAGACTGAGAGATAGATGGTTAGATTAGGTAAACAGATAGACATTGAGACAAGCAGAGATAGGCCTAGTTAGGTTAGGTCCAGCAGATACTTAGATAAATGGGTAAACTGAGAGATTAATAGATAAAATAACAGACAGATAAATAAGCAGAGCCTGCAAAACTATCACTAATATTATGAAAAAAACCCTTGAACACCCTAAGGCCGGGCGCACATTGAGACGCAGGCAACACAGGCGACACAGCACAGAGCAGGGCAGAAAACTGCATCTCACCGGTTTAAACCTAAGCACGCATATTGACACGCAGGACAGCACAGCACAGATGCAGACCTGTGCCGGCCAGCGCGACGCAGTCGTTCCAACGCAGTTTCCTGTGCCACGTGCGGCGCAGCTCGATAGCAACTTGCTCTTCAGTACTCACAATGTCGTCCACAGAGCAACTCATAGAGGCTGTTCGCCATCAAAGAGTGCTGTATGACACTAGTCATCCTCATTATATGAGAGGAACTTATAAGAACGAGTTATGGGCAAATTCTCCATGTGTTTTCCTCTTCTCCAAGTATTCACTCCTCCACACTGACCTCTTTGCTCTACAAATGTCATATAATAACGTTACTTTCTCCAACTCGTTTTCTGAGTCGGAATCGGAACTAAGGTTTCCAAAGTCATTTTTGGCAACAGCCATGATCAACACTACCGCACAGGACGACAGCCTGCTTCTCAATGTGCGCACCACGCCTGTGCTGCGCTGTGCTGCCCTGCCCTGCCCTGCCCTGCGTCTGCCCTGCTCTGTGCTGCCCTGCGTCTCAATGTGCGCCTTGCCTAACAATTAAAAAATCATTAAAATACCAGAAATGAGGCAATTAGGCATTCAACAAACAAATTCTTCTATCTGTCTATGTCTAAACTTTGTAAAAATCCATAAAAAATGACTTAAATATGTATGTGGGCAGCTGTGGTGTGTCCTTGGCCCCCTGTAGTGTACTCCTTTTGCCTTTTATTATTATTATTATTATTAGTAGTAGTAGTAGTAGTAGTAGTAGTAGTAGTAGTAGTAGTAGTAGTAGTAGTAGTAGCAGCAGCCTTTCCACTAGGGATTGAGAGAGCTATTCAGGTGAAAGATAGGTGTCTGACTTACCTGATGTCACCTGGAGAGCTGTGAAGGACAGGAGCACAGGAGATCAGGTGTTCACAAGGCAGGTCAACACCACCAGTGTGAGGGGAAGTGTTTGGTGAGCCATACTGATGCTGCATTTGATTCCTGTGATGACCTGGGGGTGGGAAGCAGGTGGGAGGGGTGAGTGAGTGAGTGAAATCTGTCACTGTATACACACTGGGTATACAGTGAAGGTAGGACTCACTCATTGATGAATAACTGTGTGACTGAGTGACTGACTGACTGAATGACTGAGTGACATATCATATCCAAGATTGAAACTGTTATTGTCACACATAAAGGGAAGATTGAAGTTTAAACATGCAAAGTAACTGTATTTAACATTGGCTGACATAGTGGAATAATACATTAGTGGAGAAAAATAGTGGATTCAGCAGGAGGAATAATATAAATAGACCAGACCAGCAGGAATATAAAATAATATAGACAGTTGACCAGACAAATAGACAGTAGAAAGCCAGACCAGCAGGAGGAATAATCTATCTCTGTTCCTCTTGCACACACAGACTAACACCTTCATCCTTTCTACTTTATAATCACACAATCTCAATCTCTCTCTCTCTCTCTCTCTCTCTCTCTCTCTCTCTCTCTCTCTCTCTCTCTCTCTCAATATCACCCTGTCATGCCTCTCCCCTCTCTGCCTTACCTGTGATCCTTCTGGTGACTGTGTGGGCGGGCGGCCTGCCTGACGCTGCACTTGGCAAACCAGCTGTTTTCCAGCACCACCACCATCTCACTGATGTGTACCAGCTGGTCGGGCACCATCACACCTGGAAGCAAGTCAGCGAGTCAGTAGGTAAGTGTTTCTGTACACAAAGCTGTCAGGTAGATAGACTTAATGAGTTGAGAGGTAATAAATAAATAAATAAATAAATAAATAAATAAATAAACAAACAAAAGGATAAAACCATAAATTAGGGCAGCGTTCCAATGTGTGACAAGGGCACCGGCAGTATGTGGTAATTACCTGCGGGTCGATGGCAGCCTGCAGTCATCACCGCTAATCCTTCCTGCATTTCTGAGGCTTGGCCGACTCAAATTCCACCTTCTGAAATGATTGGGTTAGGTTACCTTAGGCTGTGTCTGTAGTAAGGGACCACACCTGTACATGAGGTCTGATCACTGCCAGATATAACTAATATTTCTTCTACACTTTCATGAACAGCAGTGAAAGAGAAAACATTAAGAGGAGGAGGAGGAGGAGGAGGAGGAAGAGGAGCTGCTCATAGGACTGTGTAGATACAAATGAAAGGAAGAATAAGGCTGTGGCTGTGGATGACTTCATTTAGTTTGGCAAGCTAGATTAAGACAAGCAGTGTGGAGGATACAAAACGCTCACACACACACACACACACACACACACACCCTAACCTGTATATACAAAGACAGTGGGCAGGCTTCACACACTGCCTTTAACAATCAGCATCTCTCTCTCTCCTGGAAGTTAAATTTATCAAAAAACTCAAAGAAATCTTGGTAGAGACTTCAGTGAATCTGTGCTCCTGATGGTGGTGGTGGTGGTGGCAGTGGTGATGGTGGTGGTACTTGGAACACTGGCTCTCTTGTCCCCTCATCCACATTCTGAGAGAGAGAGATAGAGATGGTTAGATTAGGTAGGTACTTAGTTACATAGATTGAGATAGAGACATAGATAAATGGTTAAACAGAAAGTTAAATAGACTGAGAGATAGATGGTTAGATTAGGTAAATAGATCGACATTGAGAGAGAAACAGATAGGCCTAGTTAAGTTAGGTCCAGCAGATACTTAGATAAATGGGTACACTGAGAGATTAATAGATAAAAAATCAGACATAAATAAGCAAAGCCTACAAAACTATCACTAATATTATGAAAAAACACCTTGAACACCCTAACAATTAAAAAATATATTAAAATACCAGAAATGAAGCAATTAGGCATTCAACAAACAAATTCTTTTATCTGTCTATGTCTAAACTTTGTAAAAATTTAAAAAAATGGCTTTAAATGTGTGTGGCCAGCTGTAGTAGTCGTAGTAGTAGTAGTAGTAGTAGTAAGAAGGAATTAGTAAGTAAGGAGGAATTAGTTGTCAAAGAGAGTGGTGGGTGACTGGAATAGTCTGGAATGGACTCACCACCATTCAGGCCTCCATAAGTACTGTTCACCTTTGGGAGGAAAATTATTTTTTTTTTTTTCTAATGCAATCCAATATTTACACCAATGTCTCTTTACTTCTTCCTGTGACTTAAACTCCTACAGTAGAAAGGTTTCAAAACAGTAAGTAATGTTAATAACAATTTATTTACCAAAAACTTGTACACTAAAGTCTTGGTTAAAACAAATAAACAAAAAATACTAATAAAATTGTGCTTTATGTTAATTCATGTTAACTTTATGTTAATTCAATAATACACCATCTACAATTTAAAGTACACTAATAACAAACAAACACACACACACACACACACAATAACGATTACAATCCAAGAACAATGATGAATTCCAATAAGCCTATCACATGTACTGGGTCAAGGCTGGCCAGACAACCTCGTCACCTCAAACTTACATAATGAAACAGAACCCCCCACTCCCTCTCTCTCTCACCAGCCAGGCTTATCTGTCTGAGAGAAATGTGTCAGTATGCATGTCGGTATATAAAGGGTTCAAATATTAGCAAATTATATATCACCCACATCCTACCCCAACCCACCCCCCCTATTGTGGTCATCCATACAGCTTCCTCACCCGCCCCTTCACCCCCTACTTCTACCAGCACTCCTAATCTTGCTTACCCACCCCCCCTTCTGCTCCCCCACCTCATAAATATTCCTATATTTTTATTTATATATTTATTTACTTTCAAATTTTCTTATTATTACTTTTACCTATTTTCTCATTTATTTATTTATTTATTTTCTCATTTATTTATTTATTTAACTAATTAGTTAACCTAAAAGAAGAAAATTGCGCACACACACACACACACACACACACACACACACAATCCAGCCAGTATCTTACCAAAATACTGGCCAGACACGTACATACATACATACATACATACACACACACGCACACACACACACACACACACACGCATGGACACACAATCCAGCCAGCATCTTACCAAATACTGGCCAGACACGTACATACATACATACATACATACACACACACGCACACACACACACACACGCATGGACACACAATCCAGCCAGCATCTTACCAAATACTGGCCAGACACGTACATACATCCATACATAAACCCAGACCTCTTACCAAAAGATCTGGGTAAAAAAAAATATATATATATATATCTATAAACACTATATACCCCCGAACCAAAAAAAAAAACAAAAAAATATCATTCATAACGTGCCACCACCACCACCACCACTACCACCAGCACCACCACCACTACAGAAATAAGAAGATACTTGTATGCAACAGTGCAGCATGCCACACAAGCTCTGATTATATGGAATGAAGCACTCCATATAATCTGAGCTAACCATTCACACTCCCTATCATCCTAATCCTATCAGTAGCTCTCTGTCTCTCTCTATGCCTTACTTAACCCTTTCATAAATAACATCAACTTACCACTCTTCTATTAACCTACCACTCTTCTATTAACCTAAGTCAAATATTCTAAGATTCTGGCCCTATACCTATACCTACACACACATAAAATACACTCACACACACACACACGCACACACAAACAACAAAAAAAACAGACAGACACACACACACACACATATATATAAAAAAAAATACACACACAAAAAAAAAAAAAAACAGACAGACAGACAGACAGACAGACACACACACACACACCCTACATAGGTACCCTCAGATCCCCCCACCCACCCGCCAACCATCCACCTCCCATCAAGCAATATATATACAAAATCAATGCAATTAATAAACAATACTCCCCTTGTTTGGGTGAAAGTCTGCAACACTGCAACACGAACACTGCAACACTGGAACACAAAATTTGCAATTACTAAGTCACTTCTGAGAGGAAAAAAAATAAAATAAAAACAAAGGTTATTTTGACTGAATTGAGATGATAGTCACTCAGAAAAGGTTGAGGAAAGCATAACTTATGGAGGAATAACGTGGAAGGAAGATATGGAGGAAAGGGAGGACAACATTAAATTCACATGGAAATTTGTGTCATCTGAAGGTGTTGTCATTGTACATACAAGTAATAAATAAAATTATATATACATATATATAACAATTATATCCATCCATCAGTTTATAGTGACAAGACACAACAAGACAACACTTACGTTGAGTGAGCCCCGTCTGACTATCAAGGTGACCTAGCTGTTATGGGGAGAGAGAGAGAGAGAGAGAGAGAGAGAGAGAGAGAGAGAGAGAGAGAGAGAGAGAGAGAGAGAGAGAGAGAGAGAGAGAGAGAGAGAGAGAGAGGGGGGAAAAACATCCATTAGTTCACATCAATAAATTATTTCACTCATTCTTACAAACTGTGAAGGAAAGAGTGAATGACTCTACAAGACTACTCTCCCTTAACACACAAATTAATGAATCAATGAATGAATGCGCAAAAATACCAAATTTACTACACTTATTCAAATTAATTTCTGACCTAAAATTAACTAAATCTTGGAGTAAGTGATAATTTTCTCTCAGGTCAGAATGTTGACTTAACCAAACATTTCAATACTCACTCAAAAGGCACACACACACACAAAAATTAAGAGGCTGGGAGAGGCTGGGATGGACTGGAGGGGGTTACTGGGATGGACAGAGAGGCTGGGATGGACTGAGAGAGGCTGGGATGGATTGGGAGAGACTGGGATGATCTGGGAGAGGCTGGGATGCACTGGGAGAGGCTGGGATGGATTGGGAGAGACTGGGATGATCTGGGAGAGGCTGGGATGCACTGGGAGAGGCTGGGATGGATTGGGAGAGACTGGGATAGACTGGGAGAGGCTGAGATACACATGGGAGAAGCAGAAATTGGCAGGCAGAGATGAGACAGGGGGAAGGTTAGACTAGAACAGAAAATAAAGCTATATTTATTTTTACTTAGAATTAATCTTTCCACACATTTACCTATGAAACTGATAGCAAGCACACACACACACACACAGGTTAAAATAAAATAAACAAATAAATTCTGAAAAAAAACACATCAATATAACATGTCATTTAACAGGCAGGAAATGCAGAGGAGACTCACCACACTGGCAGTGGATGCTTGAGAAACACCTGAGAGTCTCGGGGCATCTCCCACGGACAGCTTGACGAGAAGGAAGGGACAGGTTGTTAATTTTGTTAGTAAGGAAAAAGAGACCCCCACACTAAATAACCTAACTGAACCTATTATCAGAATAAGGCAAGATACAAGAGGTTTTGGTTGGGCTGACTCGCAGACATACGCACCTCTGAAAAAGACCAGAGAAAGACCTCATTAGTTTGGCACAAAATTTTTATTTTATTTATCTATTTTTACTTTTCATTTATCAAGCAGTATATGTCAAGATTTTGGTTGTCACAGTACATCAGGTCTGGCCAGCCCATACATGTGCTATACAATCAATAATATACTTTACACAACAATACAACACACACACACACACACACACACACATACAGTATTCACAAGTATAACAGAATACACAGATCATTAATTGGCAGACAGGCAGGCAGGCAGACAGACAGACAGACAGACAGACAGACAGACAGACAGACAGACAGACAGACAGACAGACAGGCAGGCAGGCAGGCAGGCAGGCAGGCAGGCAAGCAGGCAGACACAGACAGACAGAACAGACAGACAGACAGACAGACAGACAGACAGGCAGGCAGGCAGACAGACAGGCAGGCAGACAGACAGACAGACAGGCAGACAGACAGACAGACAGACAGACAGACAGACAGGCAGGCAGACAGACAGACAGACAGACAGACAGGCAGACAGGGGCAAACAGCTTGAGGCAAATCTTCATGACAGTGTTGCGTCTGGACTGGCAGAGTGGGGTTGAGTGGATGACCTCTCTTGGTGACCTTTATGACTCAACACGTGACTCTTGACCTCCAGTATGCCAGCACTTCTTCCACACCTGTCTGTCTGTCTATGTGGCATCATCCTACTTCTTAAATCTGAAAAAAATATTTAATGTAAGTCATCTAATGGTTTTTTTTTTTTTGTTTTTAGAGTTTTTTTTTCCTGACTACATATCCTGGTACAGACTGACTACATATTAGGTTAGGTTAGGTTAAGTTAGGTACAGACTGGATTGCAAAGTTATAGCAGTGGTGATGCAACAGATTATTAGTAGCAGATTTTAGGATGAAAAGTGGAAGGAAGAGAAAGAATGAAGAATGAAAAGATTAGATTAGATTATTAGTAGCAGATTTTAGGATGAAAAGTGAAAGGAAGAGAGAATGAAGAATGAAAGATTAGATTAGATTAATAGTAGCAGATTTTAGGATGAAAAGTGGAAGGAAGAGAAGGAATGAAGAATGAAAGATTAGACAAGATTATTAGTAGCAGATTTTAGGATGAAAAGTGGAAGGAAGAGAGAGAATGAAGAATGAAAGATTAAATTAGATTAATAGTAGCAGATTTTAGGATGAAAAGTGGAAGGAAGAGAAAGAATGAAGAATGAAAAGATTAGATTAGATTAATAGTAGCAGATTTTAGGATGAAAAGTGAAAGGAAGAGAGAGAATGAAGAATGAAAGATTAGATTAGATTATCAGTAGCAGATTTTAAGCGGGAGAAGGAGCGCTGGGAGACATAATAAGATGAAGAGGCGTGATAAGGAAGTGATATGAAGAGAACAGGATGCAGTGAGAAAGGCAATGATGAAGTTTAGCGGGAGAAGAAGCGCTGGGAGACATAATAAGATGAAGAGGCGTGATAAGGAAGTGATATGAACAAGCTGGGAGTGCAAGATGATGATGCAATTATTTAAACCAGATGATGAACGTTAATTCCAGCGGCTGACTCTGCAATACACCGGGGTTAAGTCGTATGAAGAAATAGCATCTCTAGGCGTGTGTATGGAGTCTTAGGTACACACAGGTGATGAAAGGGTTGACGGAAAACTTATGGGTGACCTCTGAGGCCGTGAGTCTTGAGGGTGTCAAGTGTGTGACCCCTCGCTCTCCAGGAACGTCACTACACAAGCGAGATGTAATGTTTACCCTTCCAAGATGTTAGGTTAACCCTTGCGTAGATATAGGTGCCTGGCAGAAGGGATGACATGGGAGCCAGTATGTGTGGCACTATGTGTGGCACTGTGGCACCGAAAGACAGAGGAGAATATTCAGACAACGACTTGACTAGACCGATTATGTGTAGGCAAGATTATACACGGATATTACAAAATAGCCGTTTTTCTTACCTTCCTGTGTGTGTTCACGGTATCTCCATTGACACAGCCGTGCTCAGAACTCCCGACACAAGCGCCGACACTCGCTACACTTGTCTTCAACAGTTAACTGAAAATAAATCACTTCTTATAGGCAAGTTTCGATACACAGATTAGCGCAGCCTTCCCGTACCGAGGTCTTGCGGTTACTGACGCGGGAAGATAATGGCTGCCTGTTGCCGGCGTAAGCAGGCCAATATGTCGTACAGTATTAATTCTTTATAATAAAGTAAATAAATGAATAAATATAGTTCCTTATATGAAAAATATCAACATTGCAACTGCAAACTGTTGTTATATTTCAAAACTGATTCCAATATTGACTTTGTATATTAACTAGAAGGAAAAACTCGTAACATTTACGCAAGATACGCACAAATAGAATGTCAATGTTATTATAACAAAATTTATAATTACTACATACAAACGACAATTTCTGGAGTCTGACTGATTTCATTCTATACATACTAAGAACCTGCTCTAGTCTCAGGCAACACACATATAGCAGTATTTTTATTGCTAGGATATCAATACTAGAAGATATATTTCTGGCGATTATATGCATTTTAAAAACGTACCCTCCCCCCCGCTTTTCTCCTCCCCGTTACCTCCCACTCCTTTCATTCATCGCGGCCTTTAAACTGCCCGGCCACTACAACCACAGGGACCCACCCCACCCCTACCTTGCCTTGCGATTAAATTAGCTGATATTTCCTCCGTGCCTGAAGGAACATTGACAAAACAAGGATAAATTATCGTGTTTTGATAGTTTCTAGATATGTGGCATGTTTGAATCACCAAATAATCGCGAAAACACATGAAATATCGCAAAAAACTTCGCTCAGGATGCTTGCAACTGCTTCATCCTGCGTAAATAAGCAACACTGAAAATTTGTGATTGCCACCTGAATCACCACCACCACCACAATCACAGGCCTGCAGTACGGTTACACTCACCACCGCCACACGCGTCATCACAACTGGAGAACCGCGAACACCACCACCTCACCACCGCCACCGTAACACGCTTATACACCACTAACAGGCTATGACACGTGTACAAATTATCCCAGTCGTTAAATAAGACTCACCACCACTGCCAACACCTTCACATAGCTACCTTTGCCTGTTGAAGACACCCAAGTCGCCACCGCCGCTGCCGTCGCCACCGCCGCTGCCGTCGCCACCGCCGCTGCCGTCGTCACCGCCGCCGCCACCACCACGCCATACCCTGGAGAGAACACGTAAATTTGCTTACACCACATGCTATAATCATATTACATTATCAACACCAATACAAAGAATATATACCGTAATCTAACACCACGCATCATCACTACACAAATTACTCAGATCACCGATTCACTATTCAATATTACACCCTCATTCAGTTACCTATACAAATTATTCATTATTACCCATCCTTATTCATTGGTACTCATTGACTCGTATCTAATTCACCCATTATTCACTGCTGTTCGTATCTTTCCCCTTCATATGACTTATTCACTGTTGATTTCACCATTACAAGCTCATTATTCAGTTACCTATACAAATCATTCATTATTACCCATCCTTATTCATTGGTATTCATTCACTCGTATCTAAATCACTCATTATTCACTGCTGTTCGTATCTCTCCCCTTCATATGACTTATTCACTGTGATTTCACCATTACAAGCTCATTATTCAGTTACCTATACAAATCACTCATTATTACCCAGTCTTATTCATTGGTACTCATTCACTCGTATCTAATTCACCCATTATTCACTGCTGTTCGTATCTTTCCCCTTCATATCACTTATTCACTGTTGATTTCACCATTACAAGCTCATTATTCAATTACCTATACAAATCATCCATTATTACCCATCCTTATTCATTGGTACTCATTCACTCGTATCTAATTCACCCATTATTCACTGCTGTTCGTATCTTTCCCCTTCATATGACTTATTCACTGTTGATTTCACCATTACAAGCTCATTATTCAGTTACCTATACAAATCATTCATTATCACCCAGTCTTATTCATTCACTCGTATCTAAATCATTCGCTTTCCACACAAATACTCCCAGTCGTATTATTCACCCCCTACCACGCCAAGAAAATACACACAACAGCATACTCACCTTCACTACGTCCCGGCTCACCCACCTCGGTCACGTCTGCAGTAAGAGTGGACTCGCGCGTGGCCACCTGCCCGGCACCTCAACTCGCCCCAATGCCCTCAGACAAGATGGAGGAGGAGGAGGAGGAGGAAAAATGGCGTACTTCACTTTAAAATCAAAATATGAACTGACAATAATGAAAATAGAGGAAATTATGATGATGATGAGGAGGAGGAAGAAGGAAGAGAAGGAAGAAGGAAGAGAAGGAAGAAGGAAGAGAAATAATACATTGAGTCCATCACTTTATAATGAAACAAGCTGCAGATACACAGTCGTTACACTAACTGCGCATATTAACATACATTATAAAAATTGAATAATAAAAGTAACGTACGATATTCTTTTCACACGTACGAAATCAGCAAGTGGTGGACGATACGGTAACCTCAGCCTTGCATTACAAACATGAAAGGAAAGATATATATATGAATAATGTGTAAATAATGTGTGACTGGGGGTGGGCGTGAGTCGGCAGACGTACGATGAGTGGGCGTATGTGTGGGTGTGGGCGTGGGTGTGGACATATATGGGCGTGCGTAGGTGTAGAGGTATGCATGGGCGTACATGGCATACAGCATTATTAAGGGCGTGTGTGTGTGTGTGTGTGATTCCCACCTCAGTAAACGCATCACAGATCAGTCACTTAGACAAACAAGCCTTTTCTCTCCTGACAAGCTTGTTAACGTTACCTGCAGTCTATCACCTTTGCAACTTGTCACTGGCCAATTAACTAAACATTTTCTTCGGACATAAATAAACAATCTGATCAAGTTATTCATCTCACCTAATAAGATTAACTGCGTCACCTGCCCATTGCTCTCTCCAGCCTAATCACACCTACTCAATCTCACTTAATCATCCTAATTAGGGCCTGGTATATCATATCAGCCCAATCTAATCGTATCACCTTATCTAGCTAACTAAATCACCATACCTTGACGAACCTACTCCAATCAGACTTAGCCAATCTAATCATTACGTATCCAGCGCTACCTAATCACCCAATCTCTTATGTTATATAGTAATTTCACCCAATGAGTAATAATTTAACATTTTTTTCCATTACCAACACCGCATTCCACAGCCCGGCCCTTCTCTCTCGCCGATAGCGGTAAACGGGGCCGACTGGGGACGACTGCTGGGAATTAGACAAGGCAGTTATGTTCAGGAATTCTGTGTTGCCTCCCTGCTGAGCTAATTAGACTCTATGAAGCTACACAAGTTTTCAAAGATGTTTTCTATGGTTCTAGTGACAGATTAACAAGATTTCTGTATTATTAACAGGAAAACTGTATTTGAAAGTCAGGTTAATCATCTATGTGACATTTGAATACAGTAAGCGTTTCAGAGTACTTACCTATAGTCCTAATCATTTATTTTTTTTCTTGTCATTGTTATTAATATATCTGCGCTGGTATGTTTGCTGGCTTGTATTAAGTAAAGTTATATATTCTGTTATGAGTGTTTTATTAAAATTATCGTTTTTTTTTCTTTAATTTATAGTTGTGTGAATGGTTATCAAGTCTCTCTCTCTCTCTCTCTCACCTACGATCGCCTGTTAATCATTCAGCCAACGGCCGTAGGTGACTAACACACACACACACACACACACACACACGTTTACAAGTTTACAGTGTACCAATCAGTATTAAAAACTAAACTCTTTTGAGGCAGAGAATTTTATTAATGTATTGTTACAAATTACAACTTTAAAACCAATAAACAAACAATGCGACCAGTTTGAAAATGTTAGGACTAATTGAATGGTAATTGGTGAAGCAGTTTAACAGGTTACAGTTACTGAGTTTTCATGATTCCAGTGATAGTTTAACAAATAGAAACAGGAAAAAAACACCTTTGAGGACCTGATTAATGTGGCCTTTCAAAAAAAATAAATAAATCAAAATACAAGAATGCTCAAACACACACACACACACACACACACACTGTACTGATGTGTGACACTGGACAGGCAATAAATAGGGGTGCCTTTGATAGGGTGCCATGTGTGGAAGCTGGAAGGTGTGGCCTGCTGAGATGGATGGAGAACCTCTTGACTGACAGAGAGAATGGTGGTGAGGGACAAGGAGCCACTGTGGAGAAGCCTATGTACTGATGTGTGACACTGGACAGGCAAGGTGTGTGCAAGTTGAGAGAACCAGCAGGGAGGACATGAAGAAAGTGCAAAAAAAGGCAGAAGTTTGGGAAGGTAGCAGGGCCAGATGAGATACCCTGTGCTGTATGTTTAGGAATAAAGGGAAGTGGGTGATAATACTGAGTTACTTCACCAGGTGTGGAGAGAAGAGACTGCAGAGAAGGTAGAATGAATGCTGGGTGACTCTGTTGCATAAAGAAGGACACAGGAGCAAGAATGAACAGGGAAAACCACAGAACAATTGCATCAGTAAACACAGTAGATAGTGTTTAGTGCCTGGTGGTGTGGAGTGGGAGGAATCAAGAGGAACGCTGAGCTGTGTGTCATCCGCACCAGCATTCTATTACTAATGAGGAAGAACCAGCTCTTCCTATCACCACTCTGATAACCTAAACTTAAATTGTGTTTCTGTAAATGCACAGAGAAGCCCAACACAAGCCTAGAAGACCAGCAGGAACACTTCAAACTGTGACCTTTAGAGGGAAGACAGGTTCACCATGACAGAACAAGGGACAGATTACATTGAGATACAAGGTGGAAAAGTGAGATAGATTAGAGAAGAGGGATAAACTGAATGAACAGAAGAACAGAATAGAACACAAGAACCCCCAATGTATGAAAGGTGGTATGAGGGAAGCCTGGCTGGTGACCTCTTCTAAGCAAGGACAGTGTATGGATGTGAATGCAAAGAGTTACAGGTGTGAGTCTTGCAGCAACGTGAGCCATGGGGAGGATGCACATGATACTGCAGTGTCAGAAATATGAGGTGGAGATGTGGTGCAAGTGATTTGGAGTTAGGGAGAGTGGAGAGGGCAGGAAGTGAATGGTGGTGCTGTTCATAGGACTGTGGAGAGACAAATGAAAGGAAGAATAAGGCTGTGGATGACTTCATGGAGTGTGGCAAGCTAGATTAAGACAAGCAGTGTGGAGGATACAAAACAAACAAACACTCACACACACACACACACACACACACACACACACACACACACCCTAACCTGTATATACAAAGACAGTGGGCAGGCTTCACACACTGCCTTTAACAATCAGCATCTCTCTGTCTCTCCTGGAAGTTAAATTTATCAAAAAACTCAAAGAAATCTTGGTAGAGACTTCAGTGAATCTGTGCTCCTGATGGTGGTGGTGGTGGTGGTGGCAGTGGTGATGGTGGTGGTACTTGGAACACTGGCTCTCTTGTCCCCTCATCCACAGTCTGAGAGAGAGAGATAGAGATGGTTAGATTAGGTAGGTACTTAGTTACATAGATTGAGATAGAGACATAGATAAATGGTTAAACAGAAAGTTAAATAGACTGAGAGATAGATGGTTAGATTAGGTAAACAGATAGACATTGAGACAAGCAGAGATAGGCCTAGTTAGGTTAGGTCCAGCAGATACTTAGATAAATGGGTACACTGAGAGATTAATAGATAAAATAAGACAGATAAATAAGCAGAGCCTGCAAAACTATCACTAATATTATGAAAAAAAAACCCTTGAACACCCTAACAATTAAAAAATATATTAAAATACCAGAAATGAGGCAATTAGGCATTCAACAAACAAATTCTTCTATCTGTCTATGTCTAAACTTTGTAAAAATAAAAAAAATGACTTTAAATATGTGTGGCCAGCTGTAGTAGTAGTAGTAGTAGTAGTAGTAGTAGTAGTAGTAGTAGTAGTAGTAGTAGTAGTAGTAGTAGTAGTAGTAGTAAGGAGGAATTGGTTGTCAAAGAGAGTGGTGGGTGACTGGAATAGTCTGGAATGGACTCACCACCAGTCAGGTTGTCAGAGGTCAGTCAACACCAAGCTTTAAAAGAAGGGATTTGCTCGCCGGAAGTCCACAGATCCGGAACGGCCCAAGAACGCACACACGGGTGCTGTTGCCGTGAGCCGAGCCCCAATCCTTCCTCTTTCCACGCGTAATCTCTTCTTGGCCGATGCTTCTCCTTGTTATTTTTATTTGTGGTTAAGGACCAGCACCTCAGCGGCTCCTTTTTCATCTGCTTTAAAATAAGGAAACAGAGAGAGAACATTTGAACATTTATTAATAACTAACAGTTACATTTAGGAGATATATACATAGTGAGGTTTAATGTGTGTGTTGTAGTTAGCCTTTTTAAAGCAGAGGTTTAAAGTAGTGTGGTAGATATGATAAGAAGAAGAGTCTGGATACACTATTGCTTTAGAATGAGGTAATAATTCAAATTAGTAGGTAGCTAAGATCAGATTTTAAAATTTTGTTTTAAATGTGGTGATAGAGGGTGCATCCTGAATTTGGAGAGGCACAGAGTTCCATACAGGAGGCCCTACATAAGAAAGTGAGTGGTTAAATTGGTTAAGTCCATGAGGGGGAGAATGGTGAGGTTAGACATACTAGCCTATCTTCAAAAGTTTTCTTATTCATATTCATTCACTCCTTGGGTCACTAAATAGCAATGGCAACAGTGACAAGGCATTATTACTTACAGGAAAGAGTCGGCCTCCAGCATTACTTTGGGCTGGACGTACCGTAGCTTGCGTTCACTGTCGTCGCAGATCACCCGGGCCAGGCTTGTCTTGCGGAGCTCGTACAGTCGTTCTGAAAGTGTGGTTCGGTTTAAGCTGTGTGTTTCTGAATGCATGGAACAGTTCAGGGCTCCCTTCCTAAATATATGGTAGTATTATTGAATTATTAATTTATTATAATACTGTAGCCCAAATAATCAACAAAAGGCCATAAGAACACAAGAAAGGTTGATATTGACAAACATAAGATAAAAAAGGAAGGAGAATTGAAAGAAACAAGAAGGAACTGAGAGGAAGAAGAAGGAAAATAGACAGTAATGTTTATAATTTGAATAACCCATAGACAACAAGAGAACAGAGAAGACCTGCTGTTTCTGGACACAAGGCAAACAAGAGGAAATAGCAAGGGGGTAGGAAACACATCAACAACCATTGTAACATAAATTTATACTAAGAATAGCTGGTATTTTAAATGGACTTAATAGATGTATAGTCTTGCAATCTCAGTTCATAATTTTAAGCAGGTGAAAACACACACACTCACACACACACACACACACACACACACACACACACACACACACACACACACACACACATGATTAGGTAGAGTACAGACACAGGAAAAAGGTATATTCATTGAAATCTTGCAAAATGACCTTAGTATGGCCCAGAATACAGGTCATTTAAGGTCAAGTTGCATGAAATTTGGTTATTTAGTGAGGAATGTTGGTATATGTTGACCTCAGCAAGACCCAGGACACCAGGTCATTCAAGGTCTCTGGTAAACTCTGGAACTCCCTGCCTGCTTCTGTATTTCCACCTTCCTATTCCCTTGGCCAGTGTCCTTCCTACATAATAAATAAATAAATAAATACATCACAACAGAACAGTCAGTCAGAAATAAAAAAATTAACACATACCCTCTGTGTCTTCTGCCAGTCTCCCTCACTCTGAATATCCAAGGCAACGTCACCTCTTCCTGCCAGGGTTCTGTCACCAACACAGTCATCTGGAAGGCAAAAATTAAATGAATAATATAACCTTGGGGGACACCACTAAGTCTGCTATTAACATATCTTCATAATTGTTACCTTTCTAACTTCCTCACCTAACAAAACTAACCATACTTCCCTAAAGTGCAGACAGACCTTTAAAATTCACCATCAGCATTATAATTTTAGTTGTGTATATCTATATTTCAAATTACGGTAAGATCTGTAATGAGAAAAGTCACCTGGTCAGCTACCCTGTACACACGGCTTATTTCACTCTCTTGGCCCAGTAAGGGGGTAACAAGTGACAAATTCTGAGGGATGAGAGTAAAATAACAGCTAAATAACTCGGCACAGTCAACACTACAGGCTCAGGACAAGATTTCATAAACATTACTCACCAAGAGTCACCTGGCCAGCTACCCTGTACACACGGCGTATTTCACTCTCTTGGCCCAGTAAGGAGGTAACAAGTGACAAATTCTGCGGGATGAGGGTAAAATAACAGCTAAATAACTCAGCACAGCAACACTAGAAGCAACACAAGATTTCATAAACATTACTCACCAAGGATAAGGAGTCGGGAAAAACAACTTCTTATTTTCACCTCTCCCCAAGTCTTTCGCTACCTTTCTGCACACATCCATTACTCAGATCAACCTGTGTTCATATACTTACAGTTGTTGATAGTAAAATCCAAGTAAAGAAGTGTTATAGCGTTAAAAACCGTGTATAATTACCAACGTGTTCTTCCTCACCATCTTGTACGCTGAATGGAAAGTTTTGTGTATAAACGACTGATACGCTCTCTCCTTCACATCAATAACAAACAAAAGAGCATCGGTACTAGGAAGAATTAAGGTTTAAATACTATATAATATCCGATTGTAACCCTCTATAGCAACTTTGCTTAGATTTCTTTTAAGATTCTTTTCTTTTTACTTTTATGAACAGCCACTGAATTCAAAAAAAGAAAAATTGATAGAAAATATTTCTACCCATATTTACATCACTACGAAATGCTGAAACATTATTTTCTTGCCGATTCATTCAGTTCAATCATTCCTGGAGCCTATGGTAGCTAAATTCGCTGGCTGTGGTGTTAATTTTTAATATAATATAATTTTTAATATAATACCTGCATGTTGGTCGTTGGGTATCAATATTTCGCGTAATAAAACCAGTGGAAGGCAACCAAATTATTTTTCAGACACTGTACATCACACACTAAGCCAATTAAGACCCAGTTCATGCATCCCGGTACTAGCGTGTACAGTAAATAAGATATGCAAATGCAGATTAAATTAGTGTAGGTATTTCTTAATTCACCAGTTTGCAGATACAACAAACAACACAATCTTCTATTAAAAGAAACACAATTGTCTTGCTATGATCTCTCGCATTATCTAGAGTGTTTTCCATGTTAATAATGTAAAAATCTTGCTAACTTGTCACTAGAACCATTAAAACACCCTTAAAAACCTGCATCATTTAAACTAGACCCTTTTGAAAGCAGTACAGGTTATCAAGAATGTTTCTCCTGTTAATAATGTAGAAATCTTACTAATCTGTCACTAGAACCATTAAAACACTCTTAAAAACCTGCATCATTTCTTTCCTTTTATTTATTTATTTATTTTTTATTTATTTTATCTATCTGTCTGACTATACATAAATACATACATACACACATCCATTTACATATCAGTCAATGAATTAGTCTATTAATCTGTTAATTTTATTTATTTATTTATTTATTTATTATTTAATTATTCATTTCTCTATCAATATTAAGATATCTCTGTTTTTTTCCCATTGCAAAAATCTTAATTGCTGTTACTTTTACCCCACGGTCTGACATAATAATACAAAACAATATTTAATAACCTAATAAATAAATATATACAAATATATACAAATATTAAAGGAATGACAGGTCTCGTTGATATATTTCAATGTATCTCCACTATATAAAAAAAAATCTCCACACCCTGTTATATTTCTCCTTATTTTGACTTCCCCGGAAGCTGCTGCACCACGCCCTTCAGGTCGAGCAAAGGTCAAGGATCAAGCTTCCTTTCTCGTGCATTCTTTCCGCCCAAAATAGCCTGTCAATGCGGAATTTTTATCTTAAAAAACAACCGACAATTTCTTCATTTCTCTGTAGTGTAGATCAATGGCCATGTTCCAAACTGTCGTACGGAGACCAGGGTGACTATCGTAGTGGACTATTTAACTATTCATGGACTGTACTATTGAATCTATGGTGTATAATTGTTCCATTGGGTTAAAGATTGTGATTCCTAGGCGTGTCATTCAGTGAGCTAGCTTTATTTTCTCTATTTTCATACC
>NC_087199.1:75000-107500 GCF_035594125.1 Scylla paramamosain
TGAACTGCATTACATAACCACGCATCTGTCGCTTTCATAAACCAAAATGCAGTAATTCTGCTACTACTACTACTACTACTACTACTACTGCTACTAGTAGTAGTAGTAGTAGTAGTAGTAGTGGTAATAGCAGTAGTAGTACAAATACTATTTCGTATGACACAGAGACATGAGAAATAATAATAATAATAATAATAATAATAATAATAATAATAATAATAATAATAACAACAGTAAAATTATACGAACTTAACACTGTTAGGCTCGTAGTGCGGAAGGTTGGCGGGCAGTAGCGGCCAATCAGACAGACGGACGTGTAGGGGAACTAAAACTACAGATAGCGACCTGATATCTACCCCGCCAGCCTTCATGATTGCGCTGAGGTACCTGAGGCACCCCGCCACCCAGATAAACCTCATTTGGCCCCAAGCCCACTGCACACACACGGTAATTCTTGTAGTGGTGTAATTGTAATGGGCGATTGTTGTTTATTTACTAAGTGGGTGGTAGTGTGTAGGATTGAGATCGTGGTGTGATGGTGGGTTATAGTGGGGGTGGTGTGGGTTATTGACACTATAACGCAACACTGCACACACAAACAGACGGTAAATTTTCTAGTGATGTAGTAGTAATGGACTGGTGTGGGTTATGCATATTGAGAAATGGGTGGTGGTTGGTAGGATTGAGGTCATTACTATCGGAATGGGGCTGGTGGTTGTGGAGAGTACTGTGGGATACGTACACTTTATATTAAGCAACACAACACACGTTACCTCATTTCCACACACAACTCGCCCCCGTGGACAGTTATGGTTTGTCATTTGCCAGTCATCCTCTATTTATACTTGTACACGTCAAGACGAGCCCTGCGGCAGACAAAACAGACTTAGTACTGAGTGATGACAAGCTCTCAGGTGCTGGTTTGTTTATCTCCCTCAGTGCGGTGATGTGACTGATTTTGTGGCGTCAGCTGATAGTCTGAGATGGCAAGGTGGCATCTGTCAACAGCAGTTGGGTGTCTCCTGCAACAGTGAAAGCATTTGTAAACAAAGTCAAGTGCCACGTGAGAGCCTTGACTTTCTTGTCTGTATAGCTGTGTAAATAGGGTGAAGCGGTTCTTGGCTTGTGTTGTCTTTAGTATAGAAATGCTTAAACTTTTAGAGAGGATGGCTTGCTGCTGTTGACAGTTGCCACTTCACTGACTGAGAATGATGCCTTCATACTGTAAAAATCTTAAACATTGCAACAACACAATAGGTATAGAAATTAATTGCAGTACTGTATAGTAGGTTAAAAATTGCACATGTATGGGAATGAACATGTGGCAATGGAAGTTGTGGCTGTCTTGAGCTGTTTTATCCAGTACACTCATCATAGGGCCTGGGTGAGCCACAGGTTGTGATGTATGGCAATACACTTCTCATCAGTGATCAAGCTTTTGGAATCACCTTATAGAAGTATTACAGCATCCTTCTCATTATTATGAGATTTTCATCTTTCTGCTTTGAAACCAGCTTGCAGTGACCTGACATTTCTGGTCAGCCAATCTCTGCTTTAGCAAGAGTGACTACAATGTTTCATTGAGTGAAGAGTCATGTACCGTGACCTTTGAGCTGCTGTAGGTTCAACTCGCTAGTATTGGTTTGAGGCAGTTATGATGTAGGGGCATAAATGTAATGCTTGTGCAGTGCCTCCTTTTGTAACGTGTCATGCCATTCTTGATGTGATCAGTGCAGGATGATAAGACCCGGGTCACATTGACTCCATGCATTAATTGAATCGATCAGATCCTGAGAACGTGAGAGAATGTGAACCAATTCTCATGAGGGTAGAAAGTAAACTGGTAATGTACAGCTCAGCCTTACAGAAACAACATTGCAGATTTATGTCAGTGCAAAGATTTACTTATCCTTTAACTGACCATGCTGATGAATTTGTCTGCCCATGAAGCTTATTAAGTAGGAAAAATCTACAGTTTTTGCCATGTCTACTTGGATGAATTTGTTGCCTATCATTCTCTCTCTCTCTCTCTCTCTCTCTCTCTCTCTCTCTCTCTCTCTCTCTCTCTCGTTTTAGGTATTGGGACCATAGCGTCTGTCAGGAGCCAATATATTTTTTTGGATTGTTTTTAATAAGCATTCTTTTCCTCTTTAAAGAACATGTTACAGTTTCATTATCAGATTACTGAGTATAGTGTTTATCACTGAGCTCATGAAATATCTTATCAACTATTTTGCCTGTGATAAGGATTAAGATGATGTGACACTGCTCTACTTGAGATGATATCCTCTCTGTGATATCTATGATGACTCCAACATACATCTTTGATTTTTTTATATTTTTTATGTGATGAGACTGGTTTTGCTGCATCACCATTGATGCATCTGATAGTTTAAGTGTATCTGCAGATCTTGACAGTTGCTTTTGTGGGATTCTAAGAACTGCCTTGCTTGAACAAAAAACTGCCTTGATGCTGGTGACTTATTTGATGATGTGTTGAGCTTTATTTATCACAAGGTACTTGAGGCATTCTCAGTCTGGATATCTGCAGTTTAACGTACATAAGAAATTTACAGCATACATACTTCATTGTTAACTGAATAGTATTGTCTTGTGATCTGGTGCCTGTGTATTTGTTTTTCATATGCTTCCTGTGGGAGTTGTTTCAACACCTCAATAGATTGCTTGCACAAGTTAGTACTTAGACAGGAGGATTGACAGCACACCCATGCTTATGTTCCCTTTTCAGGTGTTGCCCTTTAGGTAGTGAGGAGAGACAGGTACCAGCAGGAGCAGTAGTGGTAACAACAGCAGGATGGAGAGCTTCAGCAAGATCCTGCCATACTCCTGCTATGAGCTCGGCCACTGCTGGAAACACTCGTGCTCCTCAGCCTCCTTTGAAATCTGTATCATTGGGTTCATTGAAAGCATCAAAATCTATGGTGTGGTGTACTTGGTATGTGACCTTTTTTTTATTTTTATTTTTTTATGTTAGAGGGATACTATCCTCATTGTGTCTAGTAAACTGTTCTGGCAACTGCACTGGCTTCCTAAGCTTGATGGAAGTTTAGAATATAATTTAAAAAGGTAACACTTGGCAGTAAAGGGGTGATTGCGATAAAATATTGCATTGCATCTACTGTAATTTTATTTTGGCTCATTAGAATTATCTACAGTTACTGAAAATGTGTGTGATGGTGTCATTAGGTGACAAAATGTTAAAGATTACAGTTACTATATTGGTAAAAAGAGGTGAAAATGGATTATAGCTATGCATAGAACTTTTCATATCAATTACCTTATGCCATGATAGATCTGGTGTAAGTAGAGTGTGAGGTGAAGGGGAATATGATTTTGCTTTCTGGCTTCAAAAGTGGAAGGAAGACTTTGATCAGGAGTTAATAATTTTACTTGCTTGCTTTCTTTATTTCTCCTTTTCTTTCCTTTTTCTTTTGAATTGGGAATGACACTTTGTATTTTGAGGTTTATCTTTGTAATATTAATGACTTGCATTTGTTTGCCTGCAGCTAACCGGTCTTGTGAATGCTCGGAAAATAAGTATGAAGTATGGAAAAAAGCTCTTGAAAAACTACTTAACATCAGTTTGTTTCCTGACAGTCAATGCTTTTGGGTACATTGGCTCCTACTGTGTTGTCAGGTGAGCATGCCAAGTGTGGCCTTTCCCATGCACATGTTGGGGCAGTTTGGAAGTAGTAAGTGTAAAATACATGCTATTATACTGAGTGTGTCATGCTTGCTTTTACTCTGGGAAATTTATATGAAACCATGGAGTTGCATAACATAGTAATCTTTTTCTGTTTATTTACTTATTTGTTTATTTATTTTTTATGTTTTTGTGCATGGATAGTCAATTAATTAAGATATAGTATAGTTTATGTGAATGAATACACATTTAAGTAGTCAGTGGTCATAGTGTGTTGTGATCAGCTCCCACAATTCTTGTTACTACACAAACCAAGTATAGTGCATGAGTTCTTGTTGGTTAGTTTGGAGAGAGGAGGTGACCATAGGATATTGATGAAGGACAGCCATTGAAGCACTTCATCATTAGCATATAAAATGACAAAAAAATTAGTATTTTCCAGTTGGAACAAGATAAAATACTGTAAAATTAGTATTTTCCTGTTGGAACAAGATAAAATACTGTAAAATAGAAAATACTGTATTTGACAGTTTATAAGACATATGGGGTTATAAGATGCATCTCAGTTTGGGCAGGCATTGAAAAAAAAAAAGATAAATAAATGGGTTTAAGCTCTGTATATGAAGTGAAGGATTTAACCTGACATTTGATGCCCTCTCATATGTATTCAGATCCTTCATATGTATTTAGATCTCTCTCTCTCCAGGAGAGAGAGAGATGCTGATTGTTAAAGGCAGTGTGTGAAGCCTGCCCACTGTCTTTGTATATACAGGTTAGGGTGTTTGTGTGGGTGTGTGTGTGTGTGTGTGTGTGTGTGTGTGTGTGTGTGTGTGTGTGTGTGTGTGTGTGTGTGTGTGTGTGTTTGTTTGTTTTGTATCCTCCACACTGCTGGTCTTAATCTAGCTTGCCAAACTAAATGAAGTCATCCACAGCCACAGCCTTATTCTTCCTTTCATTTGTATCTACACAGTCCTATGAGCAGCTCCTCCTCCTCCTCCTCCTCCTCCTCCTCCTCCTCCTCCTCCTCCTCCTCCTCCTCCTCCTCCTCCTCCTCCTCCTCCTCCTCCTTGTCTTCCTTCTATTATTCCTGTTTCCTTGTATGTCTTATTCCTCCTCCTCCTCCTCCTCCTCCTCCTCCTCCTCTTAATGTTTTCTCTTTCACTGCTGTTCATGAAAGTGTTGAAGAAATATTAGTTATATCTGGCAGTGATCAGACCTCATGTACAGGTGTGGTCCCTTACTACAGACACAGCCTAAGGTAACCTAACCCAATCATTTCAGAAGGTGGAATTTGAGTCGGCCAAGCTTCAGAAATGCAGGAAGGATTAGCGGTGATGACTGCAGGCTGCCATCGACCCACAGGTAATTACTGTCTATTTGTCTGGTCAACTGTCTATATTTATATTATTCCTGCTGGTCTGGTCTATTTATATTATTCCTCCTGCTGAATCCACTATTTTTCTCCACTAATGTATTATTCCACTATGTCAGCCAATGTTAAATACAGTTACTTTGCATGTTTAAACTTCAATCTTCCCTTTATGTGTGACAATAACAGTTTCAATCTTGGATATGATATGTCACTCAGTCATTCAGTCAGTCAGTCACTCAGTCACACAGTTATTCATCAATGAGTGAGTCCTACCTTCACTGTATACCCAGTGTGTATACAGTGACAGATTTCACTCACTCACTCACCCCTCCCACCTGCTTCCCACCCCCAGGTCATCACAGGAATCAAATGCAGCATCAGTATGGCTCACCAAACACTTCCCCTCACACTGGTGGTGTTGACCTGCCTTGTGAACACCTGCCCTCCTGTGTTCCTGCCCTTAATAGCCCTCCAGGTGACATCAGGTAAGTCAGACACCTATCTTTCACTTAATAGGTCTCTCAACCCCTAGTGGAAAGGCTACTACTACTACTACTACTACTACTACTACTACTACTACTACTACTACCTACTACTACTACTACTACTACTACTACTACTACTACTACTACTACTACTACTACAGCTGGCCACACACATTTAAAGTAATTTTTTTTAATTTTTACAAAGTTTAGACATAGACAGATAGAAGAATTTGTTTGTTGAATGCCTAATTGCCTCATTTCTGGTATTTTAATGATTTTTTAATTGTTAGGCAAGGCGCACATTGAGACGCAGGGCAGCACAGGGCAGGGCAGGGCAGGGCAGCACAGCGCAGCACAGGCGTGGTGCGCACATTGAGAAGCAGGCTGTCGTCCTGTGCGGTAGTGTTGAACATGGCTGTTGCCAAAAATGACTTTGGAAACCTTAGTTCCGATTCCGACTCAGAAAACGAGTTGGAGAAAGTAATGTTATTATATGACATTTGTAGAGCAAAGAGGTCAGTGTGGAGGAGTGAATACTTGGAGAAGAGGAAAACACATGGAGAATTTGCCCATAACTCGTTCTTATAAGTTCCTCTCATATAATCAGGATGACTAGTGTCATACAGCACTCTTTGATGGCGAACAGCCTCTATGAGTTGCTCTGTGGATGACATTGTGAGTACTAAAGAGCAAGTTGCTATCAAGCTGCGCCGCACGTGGCACAGGAAACTGCGTTCGAACGACTGCGTCGCGCTGGCCGGCACAGGTCTGCATCTGTGCTGTGCTGTCCTGCGTGTCAATATGCGTGCTTAGGTTTAAACCAGTGAGATGCAGTTTTCTGCCCTGCTCTGTGCTGTGTCGCCTGTGTTGCCTGCGTCTCAGTGTGCGCCCGGCCTTAGGGTGTTCAAGGGTTTTTTTCATAATATTAGTGATAGTTTTGCAGGCTCTGCTTATTTATGTGTCTGTTATTTTATCTATTAATCTCTCAGTTTACCCATTTATCTAAGTATCTGCTGGACCTAACCTAACTAGGCCTATCTCTGCTTGTCTCAATGTCTATCTGTTTACCTAATCTAACCATCTATCTCTCAGTCTATTTAACTTTCTGTTTAACCATTTATCTATGTCTCTATCTCAATCTATGTAACTAAGTACCTACCTAATCTAACCATCTCTATCTCTCTCTCTCAGAATGTGGATGAGGGGACAAGAGAGCCAGTGTTCCAAGTACCACCACCATCACCACTGCCACCACCACCACCACCACCATCAGGAGCACAGATTCACTGAAGTCTCTACCAAGATTTCTTTGAGTTTTTTGATAAATTTAACTTCCAGGAGAGAGAGAGACAGAGAGATGATTGTTAAAGGCAGTGTGTGAAGCCTGCCCACTGTCTTTGTATATACAGGTTAGGGTGTGTGTGTGTGTGTGTGTGTGTGTGTGTGTGTGTGTGTGTGTGTGTGTGTGTGTGTGTGTGTGAGTGTTTGTTTGTTTTGTATCCTCCACACTGCTTGTCTTAATCTAGCTTGCCAAACTAAATGAAGTCATCCACAGCCACAGCCTTATTCTTCCTTTCATTTGTATCTACACAGTCCTATGAGCAGCTCCTCCTCCTCCTCCTCCTCCTCCTCCTCCTCCTCCTCCTCCTCCTCCTCCTCCTCCTCCTCCTCCTCCTCCTCCTCCTCCTCCTCCTTGTCTTCCTTCTATTATTCCTGTTTCCTTGTATGTCTTATTCCTCCTCCTCCTCCTCCTCCTCTTAATGTTTTCTCTTTCACTGCTGTTCATGAAAGTGTTGAAGAAATATTAGTTATATCTGGCAGTGATCAGACCTCATGTACAGATGTGGTCCCTTACTACAGACACAGCCTAAGGTAACCTAACCCAATCATTTCAGAAGGTGGAATTTGAGTCGGCCAAGCTTCAGAAATGCAGGAAGGATTAGCGGTGATGACTGCAGGCTGCCATCGACCCGCAGGTAATTACCACATACTGCTGGTGCCCTTGTCACACATCGGAATGCTGCCCTAATTTATGGTTTTATCCTTTTGTTTGTTTATTTATTTATTTATTTATTTATTACCTCTCAACTCATTAAGTCTATCTACCTGACAGCTTTGTGTACAGAAACACCTACTGACTCACTGACTTGCTTCCAGGTGTGATGGTGCCCGACCAGCTGGTACACATCAGTGAGATGGTGGTGGTGCTGGAAAACAGCTGGTTTGCCAAGTGCAGCGTCAGGCAGGCCGCCCGCCCACACAGTCACCAGAAGGATCACAGGTAAGGCAGAGAGGGGAGAGGCATGACAGGGTGATATTGAGAGAGAGAGAGAGAGAGAGAGAGAGAGAGAGAGAGAGAGAGAGAGAGATTGTGTGATTATAAAGTAGAAAGGATGAAGGTGTTAGTCTGTGTGTGCAAGAGGAACAGAGATAGATTATTCCTTCTGCTGGTCTGGCTTTCTACTGTCTATTTGTCTGGTCAACTGTCTATATTTATATTATTCCTGCTGGTCTGGTCTATTTATATTATTCCTCCTGCTGAATCCACTATTTTTCTCCACTAATGTATTATTCCACTATGTCAGCCAATGTTAAATACAGTTACTTTGCATGTTTAAACTTCAATCTTCCCTTTATGTGTGACAATAACAGTTTCAATCTTGGATATGATATGTCACTCAGTCATTCAGTCAGTCAGTCACTCAGTCACACAGTTATTCATCAATGAGTGAGTCCTACCTTCACTGTATACCCAGTGTGTATACAGTGACAGATTTCACTCACTCACTCACCCCTCCCACCTGCTTCCCACCCCCAGGTCATCACAGGAATCAAATGCAGCATCAGTATGGCTCACCAAACACTTCCCCTCACACTGGTGGTGTTGACCTGCCTTGTGAACACCTGCCCTCCTGTGTTCCTGCCCTTAATAGCCCTCCAGGTGACATCAGGTAAGTCAGACACCTATCTTTCACTTAATAGCTCTCTCAACCCCTAGTGGAAAGACTACTACTACTACTACTACTACTACTACTACTACTACTACTACTACTACTACTACTACTACTACTACTACTACTACTACTACTACTACTACTACTACTACTACTACAGCTGGCCACACACATTTAAAGTCATTTTTTAAATTTTTACAAAGTTTAGACATAGACAGATAGAAGAATTTGTTTGTTGAATGCCTAATTGCCTCATTTCTGGTATTTTAATGATTTTTTAATTGTTAGGCAAGGCGCACATTGAGACGCAGGGCAGCACAGAGCAGGGCAGCACAGGGCAGGGCAGGGCATGGCAGCACAGCGCAGCACAGGCGTGGTGCGCACATTGAGAAGCAGGCTGTCGTCCTGTGCGGTAGTGTTGATCATGGCTGTTGCCAAAAATGACTTTGGAAACCTTAGTTCCGATTCCGACTCAGAAAACGAGTTGGAGAAAGTAATGTTATTATATGACATTTGTAGAGCAAAGAGGTCAGTGTGGAGGAGTGAATACTTGGAGAAGAGGAAAACACATGGAGAATTTGCCCATAACTCGTTCTTATAAGTTCCTCTCATATAATCAGGATGACTAGTGTCATACAGCACTCTTTGATGGCGAACAGCCTCTATGAGTTGCTCTGTGGACGACATTGTGAGTACTAAAGAGCAAGTTGCTATCAAGCTGCGCCGCACGTGGCACAGGAATCTGCGTTCGAACGACTGCGTCGCGCTGGCCGGCACAGGTCTGCATCTGTGCTGTGCTGTCCTGCGTGTCAATATGCGTGCTTAGGTTTAAACCGGTGAGATGCAGTTGTCTGCCCTGCTCTGTGCTGTGTCGCCTGTGTTGCCTGCGTCTCAGTGTGCGCCCGGCCTTAGGGTGTTCAAGGGTTTTTTTCATAATATTAGTGATAGTTTTGCAGGCTCTGCTTATTTATCTGTCTGTTATTTTATCTATTAATCTCTCAGTTTACCCATTTATCTAAGTATCTGCTGGACCTAACCTAACTAGGCCTATCTCTGCTTGTCTCAATGTCTATCTGTTTACCTAATCTAACCATCTATCTCTCAGTCTATTTAACTTTCTGTTTAACCATTTATCTATGTCTCTATCTCAATCTATGTAACTAAGTACCTACCTAATCTAACCATCTCTATCTCTCTCTCTCAGAATGTGGATGAGGGGACAAGAGAGCCAGTGTTCCAAGTACCACCACCATCACCACTGCCACCACCACCACCACCACCATCAGGAGCACAGATTCACTGAAGTCTCTACCAAGATTTCTTTGAGTTTTTTGATAAATTTAACTTCCAGGAGAGAGAGAGACAGAGAGATGATTGTTAAAGGCAGTGTGTGAAGCCTGCCCACTGTCTTTGTATATACAGGTTAGGGTGTGTGTGTGTGTGTGTGTGTGTGTGTGTGTGTGTGTGTGTGTGTTTGTTTGTTTTGTATCCTCCACACTGCTGGTCTTAATCTAGCTTGCCAAACTAAATGAAGTCATCCACAGCCACAGCCTTATTCTTCCTTTCATTTGTATCTACACAGTCCTATGAGCAGCTCCTCCTCCTCCTCCTCCTCCTCCTCCTCCTCCTCCTCCTCCTCCTCCTCCTCCTCCTCCTCCTCCTCCTCCTCCTCCTCCTCCTCCTTCTATTATTCCTGTTTTCTTGTATGTCTTATTCCTCCTCCTCCTCCTCCTCCTCCTCCTCCTCCTCCTCTTAATGTTTTCTCTTTCACTGCTGTTCATGAAAGTGTTGAAGAAATATTAGTTATATCTGGCAGTGATCAGACCTCATGTACAGATGTGGTCCCTTACTACAGACACAGCCTAAGGTAACCTAACCCAATCATTTCAGAAGGTGGAATTTGAGTCGGCCAAGCCTCAGAAATGCAGGAAGGATTAGCGGTGATGACTGCTGGCTACCATTGACCTGCAGGTAATTACCACATACTGCTGGTGCCCTTGTCACACATCGGAACGCTGCCCTAATTTATGGTTTTATCCTTTTGTTTGTTTATTTATTTATTTATTTATTTATTACCTCTCAACTCATTAAGTCTATCTACCTGACAGCTTTGTGTACAGAAACACCTACTGACTCACTGACTTGCTTCCAGGTGTGATGGTGCCCGACCAGCTGGTACACATCAGTGAGATGGTGGTGGTGCTGGAAAACAGCTGGTTTGCCAAGTGCAGCGTCAGGCAGGCCGCCCGCCCACACAGTCACCAGAAGGATCACAGGTAAGGCAGAGAGGGGAGAGGCATGACAGGGTGATATTGAGAGAGAGAGAGAGAGAGAGAGAGAGAGAGAGAGAGAGAGAGAGAGATTGTGTGATTATAAAGTAGAAAGGATGAAGGTGTTAGTCTGTGTGTGCAAGAGGAACAGAGATAGATTATTCCTTCTGCTGGTCTGGCTTTCTACTGTCTATTTGTCTGGTCAACTGTCTATATTTATATTATTCCTGCTGGTCTGGTCTATTTATATTATTCCTCCTGCTGAATCCACTATTTTTCTCCACTAATGTATTATTCCACTATGTCAGCCAATGTTAAATACAGTTACTTTGCATGTTTAAACTTCAATCTTCCCTTTATGTGTGACAATAACAGTTTCAATCTTGGATATGATATGTCACTCAGTCATTCAGTCAGTCAGTCACTCAGTCACACAGTTATTCATCAATGAGTGAGTCCTACCTTCACTGTATACCCAGTGTGTATACAGTGACAGATTTCACTCACTCACTCACCCCTCCCACCTACTTCCCACCCCCAGGTCATCACAGGAATCAAATGCAGCATCAGTATGGCTCACCAAACACTTCCCCTCACACTGGTGGTGTTGACCTGCCTTGTGAACACCTGCCCTCCTGTGTTCCTGCCCTTAATAGCCCTCCAGGTGACATCAGGTAAGTCAGACACCTATCTTTCACTTAATAGCTCTCTCAACCCCTAGTGGAAAGACTACTACTACTACTACTACTACTACTACTACTACTACTACTACTACTACTACTACTACTACTACTACTACTACTACTACTACAGCTGGCCACACACATTTAAAGTAATTTTTTAAATTTTTCCAAAGTTTAGACATAGACAGATAGAAGAATTTGTTTGTTGAATGCCTAATTGCCTCATTTCTGGTATTTTAATGATTTTTTAATTGTTAGGCAAGGCGCACATTGAGACGCAGGGCAGCACAGAGCAGGGCAGCACAGGGCAGGGCAGGGCATGGCAGCACAGCGCAGCACAGGCATGGTGCGCACATTGAGAAGCAGGCTGTCGTCCTGTGCGGTAGTGTTGATCATGGCTGTTGCCAAAAAATTACTTTGGAAACCTTAGTTCCGATTCCGACTCAGAAAACGAGTTGGAGAAAGTAATGTTATTATATGACATTTGTAGAGCAAAGAGGTCAGTGTGGAGGAGTGAATACTTGGAGAAGAGGAAAACACATGGAGAATTTGCCTATAACTCGTTCTTATAAGTTCCTCTCATATAATCAGGATGACTAGTGTCATACAGCACTCTTTGATGGCGAACAGCCTCTATGAGTTGAGTACTAAAGAGCAAGTTGCTATCAAGCTGCGCCGCACGTGGCACAGGAATCTGCGTTCGAACGACTGCGTCGCGCTGGCCGGCACAGGTCTGCATCTGTGCTGTGCTGTCCTGCGTGTCAATATGCGTGCTTAGGTTTAAACCGGTGAGATGCAGTTTTCTGCCCTGCTCTGTGCTGTGTCGCCTGTGTTGCCTGCGTCTCAGTGTGCGCCCGGCCTTAGGGTGTTCAAGGGTTTTTTTCATAATATTAGTGATAGTTTTGCAGGCTCTGCTTATTTATCTGTCTGTTATTTTATCTATTAATCTCTCAGTTTACCCATTTATCTAAGTATCTGCTGGACCTAACCTAACTAGGCCTATCTCTGCTTGTCTCAATGTCTATCTGTTTACCTAATCTAACCATCTATCTCTCAGTCTATTTAACTTTCTGTTTAACCATTTATCTATGTCTCTATCTCAATCTATGTAACTAAGTACCTACCTAATCTAACCATCTCTATCTCTCTCTCTCAGAATGTGGATGAGGGGACAAGAGAGCCAGTGTTCCAAGTACCACCACCATCACCACTGCCACCACCACCACCACCACCATCAGGAGCACAGATTCACTGAAGTCTCTACCAAGATTTCTTTGAGTTTTTTGATAAATTTAACTTCCAGGAGAGAGAGAGACAGAGAGATGATTGTTAAAGGCAGTGTGTGAAGCCTGCCCACTGTCTTTGTATATACAGGTTAGGGTGTGTGTGTGTGTGTGTGTGTGTGTGTGTGTGTGTGTGTGTGTGTGTGTGTGTGTGTGTGTGTGTGTGTGTGTGTGTGTGTGTGTGTGTGTGTGAGTGTTTGTTTGTTTTGTATCCTCCACACTGCTGGTCTTAATCTAGCTTGCCAAACTAAATGAAGTCATCCACAGCCACAGCCTTATTCTTCCTTTCATTTGTATCTACACAGTCCTATGAGCAGCTCCTCCTCCTCCTCCTCCTCCTCCTCCTCCTCCTCCTCCTCCTCCTCCTCCTCCTCCTCCTCCTCCTCCTCCTCCTCCTCCTCCTCCTCCTCCTTCTATTATTCCTGTTTCCTTGTATGTCTTATTCCTCCTCCTCCTCCTCCTCCTCCTCCTCCTCCTCCTCCTCCTCCTCTTAATGTTTTCTCTTTCACTGCTGTTCATGAAAGTGTTGAAGAAATATTAGTTATATCTGGCAGTGATCAGACCTCATGTACAGATGTGGTCCCTTACTACAGACACAGCCTAAGGTAACCTAACCCAATCATTTCAGAAGGTGGAATTTGAGTCGGCCAAGCCTCAGAAATGCAGGAAGGATTAGCGGTGATGACTGCTGGCTGCCATTGACCTGCAGGTAATTACCACATACTGCTGGTGCCCTTGTCACACATCGGAACGCTGCCCTAATTTATGGTTTTATCCTTTTGTTTGTTTATTTATTTATTTATTTATTTATTACCTCTCAACTCATTAAGTCTATCTACCTGACAGCTTTGTGTACAGAAACACCTACTGACTCACTGACTTGCTTCCAGGTGTGATGGTGCCCGACCAGCTGGTACACATCAGTGAGATGGTGGTGGTGCTGGAAAACAGCTGGTTTGCCAAGTGCAGCGTCAGGCAGGCTGCCCGCCCACACAGTCACCAGAAGGATCACAGGTAAGGCAGAGAGGGGAGAGGCATGACAGGGTGATATTGAGAGAGAGAGAGAGAGAGAGAGAGAGAGAGAGAGAGAGAGAGAGAGAGAGAGAGATTGTGTGATTATAAAGTAGAAAGGATGAAAGTGTTAGTCTGTGTGTGCAAGAGGAACAGAGATAGATTATTCCTTCTGCTGGTCTGGCTTTCTACTGTCTATTTGTCTTATTCATGTCATGACAGATTAGTGATTTCTGCTGCATCTCACACACTTCTTATTCAATTGCTGGCAGTTTAGTGATCTCTGCTGCATCTCAAATGGTTCTTATTCAGGTGTTGACCAAAGTACTAAGCCTTCATATCATTACCTTGCTCTGTGATGGAGGCTACACCATCTGGCATCTAGCTGAGATTTAATGTTGCAGGAAAGCTTCCATATGAGTTCATTTAGAGCAAAATGTTTTCAAATGCCAGGGAAGTAGTGTAATGTAACCTTCCAGAGAAATCTATCCCTCATTTATTAGTTAACAGGAGTGTTTAATGTACTTAATGTGATTAGCCAGGATCAAGGGTCAACTTCTTCACTGACCATTCACTCTCAGGTGATGTATCTGTCCTCCATGAGTCACCAGACACATAAGGTGTTGTACGTAAGTGAAATTTCATCTATTAGATTTATTCAAAATGTGAATTAACACAGTTGTTTCCTGCAGGATTTGATATCAAAGCTGGTGCAGGAAAAGGAAGCAGATCGTGACCTTGAGCAGCTCGGGAAGATAAGCAGCGTCCTTAAGAGAACAGTTGCTGTCATTAGCAGAGTTGGTGAGTAGTAAAAACTGAGCCACCTTATGAAGTGCAACAAAACATTATTATTATCTTCATCATTTTCTTGAATTAAACAGATTTCTGTGGCATGTTGCTCATTAACACTTTAATATCAGATAACACCAGTAACTTATGTAATGATGTAATGTACTAAGTAGATGAAATACAAGTGGCATCTGCTAACAGTCTTGATGTGGAACAGGAACCAGTGTGTGTGAGACGCACACCAGCAGTGGAAAGGTGGCTGATGAGCACCTCAAGCACTCTGAAAAGGTGGAGCAACAACAAGAAACAGAAAATTGCATCCATCATTCTTTGCCTGAGGAGGGAATTGATGCTCTGTTGACCCTTGACAGTGACGTCCCTCATGAGGAGAATATGAATCCTACAGAACTTGCCCATAGAAAGACCAAAACTGTTACTGCTGCCACTACCACTGCTTCCACTGCCACCAAAAGCCCAACTGTGCAAAGAATCCTGGACCTCCTCAATGAAATGGAGTCCACCAGTCAGCTGGAGCACTCTAGCCTCCAAAAGTTCCATCTGTGTCCATTGTGTATGGGTAAACTTATCACTGTATGAGGGGACAAGTATCAGTGTATGGTTACTATATACTCATTTGTACTTAAAAATGTCATGTCACATCATTCTCTCTCTCTCTCTCTCTCTCTCTCTCTCTCTCTCTCTCTCTCTCTCTCTCTCTCTCTCTCTCTCTCTCTCTCTCTCTCTCTCTCTCTCTCTCTCTCTCTCTCTCTCTCTCTCTCTCTCTCTCTCTCTCTCTCTCTCTCTCTCTCTCTCTCTCTCTCTCTCTCTCTCTCTCTCTCTCTCTCTCTCTCTCTCTCTCTCTCTCTCTCTCTCTCATCTACCAGTTCCAGCGAGGAGTGATGAAGCAGCAAGCTCGAGAACGCCAGTTAGAACTTGCCAGTCTCCGTCATGAATGAGAGGAAATGAAGCAAAACCACTCTGCAAATTATCATTCAAAATGTCCTTCAAAGAAAGCCCTCTGTAATCCAACACACTTAGCCCATTATTCCTTCCATTTCTCATCAATTTGTTCAACATTCATATTTTTCCCTTATAGGGTTGAACAATTTTCATGGGTTCAGAGCAAAAGGCTTCCTCATTCCTCCCCAAGGTATTCTCTGATGGTAAGCAGGTTTGACTCTGGAGCAAACCTGACCAAGGGCTACTGCCCAAGGCTACAGAGGTTCCTCTCCCTGAGGCTGAATGCACCATGTGAGATGGTTCTGTTATGTGGATGAATGTCATGATGGATAGTAGTGCCACCACATTCCTACAATCATCCATCACTCCACTGCTCAAACGCTTCTGCAACCAATGATAGGTATGCTGCCACATTCTGCATGGTCTCCTTGGCTCTCAGATAAGGATACTGTCAACAGGTTTGGGATTGCCAAAAAATCATAAGGAGCTATGTCTGAAAAGTCCAGAGAGAGAGAGAGAGAGAGAGAGAGAGAGAGAGAGAGAGAGAGAGAGAGAGAGAGAGAGAGAGAATGAGCAAGAGAAAGAGTAGGATGAAGCAAAGGAAGAGTCAAGAGGGAGGAAGAGAGAGTAGGACAAGAAAAAACAGAACAAATAAATCCCCTACACGTCTTGTCTCCATTCACACAAGCCATGAAAAGCTTGTCCATCCCTGAGTGCTCAGAAGCAGTGTTCCACTGATGATGTGGAAACTTGAGACACCCAATCATTTAATGGGCTTTAGTAGGTTTTGTCACCAGTCTTCTGTGTCACTGACTACATTTTGAAATTTTTATCTGTTCTATTTAATTTTGTGTGTATGTACACAATGTTTATGGTCAATAAACTATTTATAAAACTATTTATCTGTGTAAGATAAAAGCAGTTATTGTTATTATTATTATTATTATTATTATTATTATTATTACACATTTTCCTCCTTGTATTTAAATATTATTATTATTATTATTATTATTATTATTATTATTATTATTATTATTATTATTATTATCATGAATTGTTCGTTTATAAATAAATACTGTAACTGATTATTATTTTTTTTTATCATTCATTTAGACTCTCTCTCTCTCTCTCTCTCTCTCTCTCTCTCTCTCTCTCTCTCTCTCTCTCTCTCTCTCTCTCTCTCTCTCTCTCTCTCTCTCTCTCTCTCTCGAATAAAATGACTGGTGAGGAACTCTAATAATTAAAGTGCTAAAAAATCCATTAAACTACGAGAAATAAGACAAATAATTAATGACACACCTAATAACACAAACAAGGAGTAATAAACAAAACTTAAGCCAGAAAACACGAAAAGATAAAACTATCATATAAAGAAATACGAAGTTAAAAAAAAAATCATGAATATCAAATAAATAACTCACATATAATCAATAAACACGTAAGGAACAGTAAATAAACAATTAAGCCGTTCATTGCAAGGGCCACAGTCAGAAAGTGAAAAAAAAAAATGCTTAGTTAAATACCGAGGCTAAATAAAACAAGGAATTAGACAAATGACAAATAATTAATAAACACATAAGGAATAATGAATAAACAAAAATTAAGCCAGGAAGACTATTATAATTATTGCAAGGAGACAATATGTATGTATGTATGTATTGTATGTAATTCGAGGTTAAAATGGCTCAAATCTGACCCAACAGCAGGCCATAAGTGAAGGTGTTCCTCAAGGCAGGGAAGGGGGGAGAGCAATGAATAGGGGAGGGGCTATAAACTATTGGGGGGTATTAACTAGTGACGCATCCAGTTTGGCGTGTGTGTATATTTCGCGTTGTGATAATTTAAAGGTTTTCTCGCGTTTTTATCTTTATTTATTGATTGATTGATTGATTTTATTTTTTTTTTTTTGGCAGGTGTTATATTTGTTGAGTGTTTTAAGTAACTGTGGCTCATTGCATCAAAACTCCATTCGTGGGAAGGTTCAATTTGGCAAGGTTTTTTTTTCGCATTTTGGGTTTTGTAGTAAATTATGCATTTTCTCATATTTTTCTTTGCTGGTATTGTCCCTTCCACGCCATATATGACTGGAAAGTTGGGGGCGCCTTCCCCCCCACCCTCCACTGCTACGTTTTTTTTTCTTAATCAGTCAGTGAACCAATCAATGAATCCCTTCATGAATCATACCCATTTCCAGGTGTCACCCCCACCCCATAGATCTCTCATTCTGTCATGTATGAACAAGTGCTAAGGGCAAGCTGAACAAGTACAAAGGGCAAGCCAGCTGTCTCTTTTAATATTCTTGCCTGAAATAACATTACAAATGAGGGTCTATTAATCATCCATTAAATAATCCATTTTTATTGCTTTCTCATTCTTCTTCCTCTGTGTATTGTTAAATTGGATGGTTATATCATTGTCCCTTCCTGTGTTTTAGTGTGCCATTACCTGTCCTCTCTTCCAGCTGATATTTAGTTTGTACTAAAATAGACTGGCATAACTTTACAATTTATACACAAATAACAACATAAACCAATAATGCATTGATATTATGCATGATAGGAGTGGACATTTCCACTCTACATCATTAATGAATGCATGATGAGACGCACACTATTACAAAGCTAATGAGTTCAATACAAACACTCAATAACAATTTCAATAACTTTATTAAAAATAGCAATCTTTATACATCATGAAACCAGAAAACTTTAAGTACCTAGGGCTATAACATCAAATGCACAATAATGCAAACACTTTTTACACACACACACACACACACACTCTTTAATGATATTTCCTAATATACAGTATAATTCCAAAGAGAGAGAGAGAGAGAGAGAGAGAGAGAGAGAGAGAGAGAGAGAGAGAGAGAGAGAGAGAGAGAGAGAGAGAGAGAGAGAGAGAGAGAGAGAGAGAGAGAGAGAGAGAGAGAGAGAGAGAGAGAGATTGATTTCCATGTGAGAGTGTGGTTTTTAAGTATGCTATAGAGGACACACTTATTCATTCACTACACCCCACAAACTTGCAATGTCCCCATAGCATAGTTACAGACAACATCCTCTCATATATAAGTTGGTGTCAATCTTTCTCTGATGTACTCCAGCCCAGAGACCCACAGCAGCATTAAGAGTGGAGAGAGAGAGAGAGAGAAGAGAAGACACACAGAATGGATGAATAGAGATGCTGTGGTTTGTAAAAATATGGTGTAAGGTCTGTTGGCTATGGTGGGAATGGTTTTCCAATCATTCCTCTCTTGCACAATCATTTTGCTTCATAAACAGGCATCTCTCTTTCATCTTCCCACCAAACACTGTTATTCCACCTTATATTTATGTATTTGCATGCTTATCTTCTCAAATTGTTCCCCTTCCATTCTCTCCGCATGTCCGACTCTCTCCTTTCTGTGGTTGATCACTCACTCTGCTGTTCCTCCACATTCATGACTATATATGATGCACATGTGCTTTATAATCAATCAAATGTTTCACGTAGATGATGTTTTCATTCACACACAGTTCCCCCTCCTCCCTGTTTCATTCATTGCCATTTTGCTCTCTCTCTCTCTCTCTCTCTCTCTCTCTCTCTCTCTCTCTCTCTCTGTGTGTGTGTGTGTGTGTGTGTGTGTGTGTGTGTGTGTGTGTAAGAGCTCAGAGCTCATGGTGACTGATCTTTGGGTAGGACTGAGGCCAATGACACACCACACACCGGGGCAGCAAAGTCACATCACCTCGGGTTACATCCTGTACCTACACATTAAGAGGCTACACATTAAGAGGGCTACACATTAAGAGGCTTGTCCATCTGCCTCACCGTGCCTGGGATTCGAACCTGGGCCTTCTTGGTTGTGAGCCGAGCGTGCTAACCACTACACTACATGGTGTGTAAGTGTGTGTGTGTGTGTGTGTGTGTGTGTGTGTGTGTGTGTGTGTGTGTAATGATGCAGCTGGGAAGGTCGTCTTATGACAATTATTGATGAATGAAGGTAAAGGATGCGTGTCTATTACTTCTCTTTGTGTGTGTGTGTGTGTGTGTGTGTGTGTGTGTGTGTGTGTGTGTGTGTGTGTGTGTACATAACACACACACATACACACACACTTAAAAAAGTAGTAATGACATGCGCATCCATTACCTTCATTTGTCAATAATTATCATAAGGCAACCTTCTCAGCTGCATCAGTGCACACACACACACACACACACACACACACACACACACACACACACACACACACACACACACACACACACAAACATAAGTGAGTGTCTTCAGCCTCTCTCTCACCGCCGCAATGTTGCATCTCTAGCTGTCTTCTACCGCTATTTTCATGCTAACTGCTCTTCTGATCTTGCTAACTGCATGCCTCCCCTCCTTCCACGGCCTCGCTGCACAAGATTTTCTTCTTTCTCTCACCCCTATTCTGTCCACTTCTCTAATGCAAGAGTTAACAAGTATTCTCAATCATTCATCCCTTTCTCTGGTAAACTCTGGAACTCCCTGCCTGCTTCTGTATTTCCACCTTCCTATGACTTGAATTCCTTCAAGAGGGAGGTTTTAAGACACTTATTCATCAACTTTTGACCACTGCTTTGACCCTTTTATGGGACTGCCATTTCAGTGGGCATATTTTTTTATTGGATTTTTGTTGTCCTTGGCCAGTGTCACTCATATATAAAAAACACACACACACACACACACACACACACACACACACACACACACACAGAAATTATATTAGAAATTATTAGAAATTAGATAAGTTACCAGTGACGAGCCTACGCGACGCCATGTATGTGAGCAACGCATGTTTTTAAGCATCTGGAGCAAAGTGGTTAAAGGAAAACTTTTTGACTTGAAATGTAATTAGATTCATCAGTTATTTTTCTGGCTGACATTGTTTTTGGAAGGTGGCACTTAAAAGATATGTGAATGCTGTATCTAGATATAAACAAACATTCACAAATACTCATTCCATTATGTGTCTGTCATTAGGCCCTCAAATAAACAACAAATTAAGTGAAAAGTAACTATCTCCCTTCCTGGCTTGCGCTCCAGTTGCTCTGAGTTGTAGCAGCAGTGACGTGTGGCACCCAGGATGAAGGTGGTCTGCAGGGTGGTCTGTGTCAGGGTGATGATGGCAGACAGCAGCAGCAGCACCGTGACAGCTCAAGCATCCTGTTGAAATGATCACTTTTTAAATGGTGAAAGGTGAAGGAAAAACCTGTCTCCATGGAATGTGGAAGTACACAACAACAACTCTGAAAGATTTCTTACAATAATAAGTCATCATTCATTGTATCCTTTTTTGTTGGCCACAAGATTATCATACAAATTTTCCATAGACATCTGCAAATTGGTACCTCTAGCTGTTATTAAATATGATATTAAGTTTGATGAATGTATTTATTTCATTATACATGAAAGTTGTTGATTGCAAAAAAAAAATAATAACCAAAATGTATTTTGAGTTTTACTTTACAATGCCTTAACTGTTTCCTTTTAAAAAAATATGTAGATTTATTTTCTCATTTTAAAACTTATAGTCTAGACAACTAACTGGCCTTAAATTTTTCTGATATACAAATAAAGTGACAAAGAGAGCACATTTCACTAACACTCATGGTGAAATGTCCACCAATGATGGTGAAGGAGGTACACATGTAAACTCCAGTCTGACCAATGACCAACACAATTTGTCCAGGTGCATGTCTCCATCGGGCACAAACTCCACCTCCCGCATCTGTGTCATGCCCACCACCACCGTCACCATGGCAACACTGAAAAATGGAATCTTATCATTCACACTGTTACAAAAAATATACTCCCATATATATATATGGATTACTATTCCCAACGTTAAAAATTCTTTAGCTAATCTTACTTTGATATTTTGCATCCAATATTAACTACAATTTTTTCCTATGACATTTTCCAACTACACTTCACCTAATCTAACTTAACCTCACCTCCTCTCATCTAACCTACTCATTCCTCACCTAATCTAACTTAACTTCTTCACTTATGCTAGTTTAACCTAATGCAACCTTTGCTAACTCAATTACCTTAACTAACCTAATTAATCTGCTATAACTTAACATGATCTAACGTAACCTATGTCATCCAAATCTTACTTTAATCTAATCTAATCTAACCTATGCAAGTTAATGTAAATTCATCTAATATAACCTAAACTATGCTAGTCTAACCTATCCTTAACTTACCTAACCTAACACACTATCTTAACCTAACCTCACCTCATCTTTTACACAGCCAAACCTTACTTAACCTTACAATCTAACACACTTCAACTTACGTGGCCTAACCTAACATCACCTATTCTTAACTAACCTCACCTAAACCTTACCCAAACTAACTTAAAACCTACCTATGCTTACATCACTTCTATATCCTCATCCTCCTCCTCTTCCTCTTCCCTAACACAGTGACTCAGCGAAGCCGTCAAGAAAACACGTAATTTCTGAATACCATCTTTAAGAGCTCCACCCAGTCAGCCCTCTTCCTCCTCCTCCTCTTTCCTGACCCCCATCCTCCCTTCTTTACTCACGTGTCTCTCCCTCCTTACACACACACACACACACACACACACATACACACAGAGCGGGTCTCACAAGGGTAATACACACATACATACGGACACTGACCCACCACACACACCCAGTCACCCACACCCACCCACATACATGTACACACGGACGCACACAGCCTGTCACCCTTACGTCAAACAGATTACACCCTTCTTCTCCCTGTCACTCATCCATCACACATCCCAGTCTCTCTCTCATCTTCTACTCTGTTAAATAACCAGTTAACACTCCCAGACTCCCTAGCCGGCGGGTTACTCTCACTAGGAGCATATGACTAAAAATACGTCACATGGCCCGGTCAGAGAGAGCTAGCCTGGTCTGCCTACGCGAATCGAAAGCGTTTATTTGGGTACGGTTTAAAGGGACGAAGGTTTAAAGGGACGAAGGTTTAAAGGGACAGTCTCTGCGTGAGTGTGTTTAGTCAAATGCTGAATACTCACGCCTGGTTCATCATACAGCCACATAGACAGGCACAGATCACTCCTCCACGACACACATAAACAAACACACAAAAACACTAACTAGTAACTGTACCTTTAGTTTCGTCTGCTGTCAAAACATTCCTCCATTACTAATGTAACCCACATTCCCTAGTGGTATACTTTCCTCGGAACACCCATATTTTTAAGAGCTTTTTATCCACCATATATGTCTCGGTTAACTCTGATCTTGGCTGGAAATTAAACTATATTGTTTTCAGTGTGGTCATCTTGAGGTCCCGGATGAAATGGCGGGCTGGGATTGGCTATTCACGACCCATTGTCATGGTGATGGTAGATGCCATTCACTTGACAGCTCATATTTTCTCGCTATTGAAAGGAGTTTATTAGAGCGTAACTGAAGCGTGTAAAGGCATGATTCCGCACTATACTATTAAGATATTGTAGTTCTGAAGTGTTCCTAGGGTTAGTAGGCTTGGATAAGGAGTATAACACAATTTAGATGGTTTGAAGAGCGGATGTTTTCGCGCGAAATTCAAACAATTCCAGCCTCTGATATGATTACGTATTAGACTTAAGATATTGTAGTAAGAAAGTATCTGTGGGGTTAATAAGCTTGGGTAAAGAGTATAGGGGAATTTAAAGGACGTTTAAGAGACGGAGTGTGAGTGTTTTTTCTTTCAATAATAATAATAATATAAGGCTTTTCTCTCTCTCTCCATTTTTTTCTTTCACTAATAATAATATAAGGTTTTCTTTCTCTCTCTCTCTCTCTCTCTCTCTCTCTCTCTCTCTCTCTCTCTCTCTCTCTCTCTCTCTTTCCACTCTTTTTCTTTCAATAATAATATAATAAGGCTCTTCTCTCTCTAGATTTTCTCTTAACCCTCTTTCTTTTACTGTCTTTTTCCTCTCTCTCTCTCTCTCTCTCTCTCTCTCTCTCTCTCTCTCTCTCTCTCTCTCTCTCTCTTTAATTTAAACCTAGTTAAACCTAGGTACATTATCATCCGAAGGTACATTATCACCTGAAGGCGCACTGCCACGTGCAACCTGTTTTAGGGGTGTGACACAACAAATATAAATATAAAGATATATATACATATATATACATTCTTTATGGACTTATGTTAATATTGTTAGCAGGAGGGTTGGGAATGAGCCCCTCCAGTGGTGTGCTGTTAAATTCACGTCCTGGGTATCCATCCCCCTGATATGAGGGACGAAGGACGCGAAGACGTTCCACAGTCTGGAGACTCGCCCCCAAAAGGTGCGCCGGTGTTGGCTGGAGCGGGAACGCGGCACTTCCACTGAGTCACCACTGGATGACACTGTTCTCGTGCCCCGTGAGGTGACTCTGGCGGACAGCCGTAGTCCCGCCAGGCGTGGCACACCCTGCACCTGTGCCTTGTGGAACACCACAAGGGCCGCCAGGTCCCTGCGGTGTTCTATCGTGTCGACGGGAGCCTCAGGATAGGCTGGGGCACCTGCTGCTTCCACCAGTCGCAGCGCCCTGTCGCTGGATGCCGTGGAGCTTGCTGATGTGTGTGGCAGCACAGGACATCCAGGAGAGGGCGGAATACTCTAAATAAGGCCGTATCTGGGCCTTGTAGAGCAAGAACCTCCCTCTCCTGTCGAGCAAGTTGGCCACCCTTCTCTCTCTCTCTCTCTCTCTCTCTCTCTCTCTCTCTCTCTCTCTCTCTCTCTCTCTCTCTCATTTTTATAGTGATAATAATACAAGTTACCTTTTTCATTTTCTTTATTTCACTCATTTTTTTTGTAACAAGACTAAAAAATATACTGAAATTAATAATAATAATAATAATAATAATATTAATAATAATAATAATAATAATTCTGTAAACTATTACATATATTTTCTATTAATTTCTATATATTCTATTTTCTTAACAGGCACTTCCTCCTCCTTGTTCAGAGTATTAGTAGTAGTAGTAGTAGTAGTAGTGGTGGTGGTGGTGGCAGTGGTAATAATAGTAGTAGTCATGGTATATAGTGGTGGTGGAGGTAGTAGTAGTAGTAGTAGTAGTAGCTAACATTTAATGGGTACATTCTAAGGTTCTGTCCTTGCAACTCTCTCTCTCTCTCTCTCTCTCTCTCTCTCTCTCTCTCTCTCTCTCTCTCTCACACAGCTCCACAGCTCACAGCCCCACAGTATGTTGACAAACCCCCCACAGCCTCTCACTTTTAAAACTCTCTCTCTCACACACACACACACACACACACACACACACACACACACACACACACACACACACACACACACACACACACACACACACACAGAAGCCTAGAAATTGACACAACATGCAAGATTAATGATAAATTCTCACAGTCCCGTCTCTCTCTCACACACACACACACACACACACACACAGTCACTCCTCCGCTCTCTCTCTCTCTCTCTCTCTCTCTCTCTCTCTCTCACCTACCTTCATGCCCAGAATAGGAACCCTGTCAGTGCCCGTCAGGAACTTCAAAAACAACTTCTTCTGCTCCAGGGAGTTCGTGAAATACTTCCCAGAACGTGCGTATGACTGGGTGGTCTGGGAAACATTCGCCCTGGAAACACCAACAGAAATCAATAAACGGAAGGATATTAGTGTGAACGGTGTGTTTATTTACATTCCTGCGGTGTCGTGTGGGAGGACTGGGTGAAAACAGACAGTAGAGGAGGTGGGAAGGGGAGGACTGGGTGAATATAGACAGCAGAGGAGGTGGGGAGGGGAGGACCAGGTGAATAAAGACTGCAGAGGAGGTGGGGAGGGGATGACTGGGTGAAAACAGACAGTAGAGGAGGTGGGGAGGAGAGGACTGGGTGAATAAAGGGAGCAGAGGAGGTGGGGAGGAGAGGACTGGGTGAATAAAGAGAGCAGAGGAGGTGGGGAGGAGAGGACTGGGTGAATCAAGACAGCAGAGGAGGTGGGGAGGGTGTTCTACAATGCTGATGAACCGTTGAAAAACACACACAAAAAAAAATATACAAATAAACAAATAAACATATGTAAACCAAACCTAATTTGTCCTGCACCTCATTCTCACCTGCCGAGTGGCGTCACACCTGAGCAGAAGCGTCTTGGCCTGAGGGTCGAACAAGAATGGATACTCACAGAACAGGATTGGACTCTGTAATGTAAAGGATTGGATTAGTTAAAGTTGTTTTTAAGGGTTGAAGTGGTAAATGAAAGAGTTAAAGGGTGTTTAAAGGGTTTAAGGGGGTAAATAAAAGGTAGAAGGGTGATTTTAAGGGTTTATGAGGCTATTTAAAGGTTTGGTGTCTTTTAAAAGGTGTTTTTAAGGGCTTAAGAGAATAAATAAAGGGTTTTCAATTTTTAAAGGGTGTTTCTAAGGGTCTCTCAGTTAAAATTAAAGGAATTGTCAATTTTAAAGGATGTTTTTAAGGGTTTAAGAGAATAAAATAAAGGGTTTTCAATTTTTAAAGGGTGTTTCTAAAGGTTTATCAGTTAAAATTAAAGGAATTGTCAATTTTAAAGGATGTTTTTAAGTGTTCAACATTGAAAGCTCCCCCAAACACAGTCACCCATTCACAAACACCCCCAATACATACACAAACACCCCCAAACATGGTCACCCATCTCCCAAACATCCCAAAAACACACCCAAACACCCCCAAAACACACCAAAACACATCTAAACACCCCAAAACACACCCAAACACCCCAAAATCACTCACCCACCTTCAAACACCCCCACACCCCCACACACACACACCCACCTCCCTCCTGGACATCGGGTGAAGCCTGCTGTTCATCCAGTTCAAGTAATCATTCCTAATATCAATTTTCTCTGCAATTTCTGGGATGTAAAAGTCGTCGTAGTTCAACCACCCCACTCAGCAGCCGGCTTGGAAGTTCAGACCGTGGACCAGGGACAACAGCCGCAGGGAAGACACAAGGGCACGCCGGTCTCTCTGTGGTGTGGTTAGGTTAGGTTAGGTTTGGTTAAGATCTGGTTGTGGTAGTGGTCTGAGTGGTTGTAAGTGATGTGGTGGTGTTGTAGATAAGAATTGTTGTAATAGTTGTTGTAGTAGTAGTAGTAGAAAAAGAAAAGGAAGAGGAGGAGGAGGAGGAGGAGGAGGAGGAAGAGAAAGAGAATGAGGAAGAGAATGGTAGTAGTAGTAGAAGTAGTAGTAGTAGTAGTAGTAGTAGTAGTAGTAGTAGTAGTAGTAGTAGTAGTAGTAGTAGTAGTAGCAGCAGTAGTAGTAGTAGTAGTAGTACACAGACAATTATACTTCTCTCTCTCTCTCTTACACTCAAAACACACACACACACACTCTCAATGCACACTCTTACAAACCAATTCTCTCTCTCTCTCTCTCTCTCTCTCTCTCTCTCTCTCTCTCTCTCTCTCTCTTTCTCTCTTACCTCAGAGCTAGATTGGTGAGCTGAATTCAGAGAGAGAGAGAGAGAGAGAGAGAGAGAGAGAGAGAGAGAGAGAGAGAGAGAGAGAGAGAGAGAGAGAGAGAGAGAGAGAGAGAGAGAGAGAGAGAGAGAGAGAGAGAGAGAGAGAGAGAGAGAGAGAGAGAGAGAGAGAGAGAGAGAGAGAGAGAGAGAGAGAGAATTGTTGTGAATTATCTTCTTCTTTTGCTAAGTTATATAAATAGATTATCTTTTTTTCCTCCTCCTCCTCCTCATAATCAAACATTCTTCCTCCTCCTCCTCCTACAAATGCCAAACACTCTTCCTCCTCCTCCTCTTCCTATTCAAATCATCTTCCTCCACCTCCTCCTCATCCACTACCACCACCATTACCTCACCTGCCTCAAACACACACTGGGGCTGTCCTCCTCTGCGTAGTCTAGCAGGCTGGCACCCCCTGGGGACAGCCATGGGCACACTACCACTTGAGGTAATTCCCTGCTGTGTGGAGTCTTGGTGCCCAGCTGCCCTGAGAGCCCCTGGCCAAATGCATACACGTGGCTCTGTGGGAGAGAGGTCAGGTCAGGTCAGGTTAAATTAGGTCTCCCTTTCCCCCTCTCTCTCTCTCTCTCTCTCTCTCTCTCTCTCTCTCTCTCTCTCTCTCTCTCTCTCTCTCTCTCTCTCTCTCTCTCTCTCTCTCTCTCTCTCGCTCTTACCTGCGAGGGGATGTAGACCAGGGTATGACCTCTCCCGCAGGCGACCTGGCCGACCTTTGAGCCACACAGGTCAAGCACAGTGCAAGGAATGGGGCAGTTATCTGTCGTGCCGTGACCAAGCTGCCCACAGCGTCCATACCCAGAGGTCCACAGCTGAGGAATAGTGACGTTAGGTTAGGTTAGGTTAGGTTAGATAAGGTTAGCTACCAAATACACTTCAGCCCAACATCTCCACTACATCCCAACCATTCCACAACACCCTAGTCATCCTCTCTCTCCTTTCCTAGCCTTCCCATCTATCTGCTCAGTATCTCCACTACTCCAGACAACCTCACCAATGAAAAAAAGACTAGAATTTTGGCACAAGAGGCTGAAAATGCTAGCAAAAGACACTTCAAGCCAAACAGGGGTGACGAAAACACCATTCACTGTCTGGCACCCACTCAGACTCACTCTAGACACCACACCTCTGACAAAACCAGTCTGGGAGGCCGAGGGAACCACCCAACTAACAACTGGTGACCTCAAGAGTGAAAGGAAGTTGTGTTAGGCGTGTAAGAAGTTCTCAGAATGAACCATCCACGGGTGGCTACAGGAGCATGGACTGGCAACCAAATCCCTTCTCATAAAGCTGGTGAAAAATAGATTTGCACAGGATGGCACACAAAGAATTTATTATAAAGCTGATGAAAAAGAGGGTGAAATTTGCAGACCCTGAAAATCCCAGAAACTCCAGCCTAACTGCCTTAGTGCACTTAGTGTCAAGGCTAGGTCACATTAGGTCACCTGAACAGAGAGAGTGTAAGGGGGGTGGCCTGGTGAAGGGAGGGGGGCCAGGTCAACCCTTAAATTGTGTGTAATAATGAAAATAATGATAACAGTGACCTCTCTCTCTCTCTCTCTCTCTCTCTCTTTCAGGTTAAGTTGTCATGTCTTGATTAAGTTAGGTTAGGTTAAGTTAGATTAGGTAAGGTTAAGTCTCTCTCTCTCTCTCTCTCTCTCTCTCTCTCTCTCTCTCTCTCTCTCAGGTTAAGTTGTCATGTCTTGGTTAAGTTAGGTTAGGTTAAGTTAGATTAGGTTAGGTTAGGTGTTTACTTGGCACTTTGGCCTGTACCGAGGTTCCCACACTGCCAAGTAAGATTAGTAGGTGACTGAGAAGAATGTATGGTATCATTTCAGGAGAGAACAATAATGCTTGACACATTTATGAGTACTGTTTTTGGATACTGAGAAACTTAGTAGTGATGTTCTTGTAGCAAAGTAATAGTTTCCATGATACAGGTAATTTGTGTTAGGTGATGCACATAGGTTAGGTTAGGCTAGGTTAAATGAGGTTAGGTTCAGGTGAGGTTAAGTTAGGAATGCCTTCTTTAAAGCTATCATCTCCATTCAAATACTTAAAATTACTGTTATTGTGTTCCCTGCTCATAAAACCTAATTCCCCACAAATTCCCCAGATTACAGCGGGTTGAGGGGAGGACACATCAAATGATATAATATTGAGTTGCTTTATGTTCAAAATCATCTATAAAAAAGAAGAGACAATAACAAACACCATAATTTTGGGTAAATTTATAGTTTAAGCCAATGTCCTCAATCTCTACCCACGGCCCCCCAATCCCTGAAGCAAGCTGGGGGGCCTGTGGGGAACCTAACCTAACCTAACCTGCCCACACAGCTTATGGGTATTTATAGAGACTTCCTATTGGTGCAACTCGTGGTGGTAGCACGTGATTGGCCCCAGGAATTATAGACACAGTGATCCTATCCAGCAGCTACCCACAATTCAAAGCATTAAACAACTGAAGTTCAGCCAACAATACACCATTTATGTTTACCTGTGGACTTAGAGAAAGTTGAGAGCGCTGTGCATTCCCAGGCCTACTGTGGCGTTATTATTAATTTCCGACAAGTAGTGTAATCATTAGAAATTATGTGAATAGTGAGAAGAACAAAATGAGGTAGGTTATTACCACGTAGTGTGTAATGGCTTAAACTATAATAAAACCCCAACAAAAAACTTAAAATACCAAAGTTTACCACAAAAGATCACTAAAACGAGCAAACTTAGCCTAGATACCGAAGTTTAAGGGCAACCCCAACCCGCCCACACCCTAAATACCCCTGAAACTTTAAAATTGCTTAATAAACGTGGGGAAAAAAAAAAACAGAACCCTTTAAATAAATCACGAAATTATACGAAGCCCCCAAAAAAACACACACAAACACAAATCCCTAAATTCTCACCCTAAAAAACACTAAAAAAAACTAAAATTTACCGTAAAATTAGGGGAAAAACTTAAAAAAAACACCAAAAATCTTATGAGGAAAACGTGGGAGACAGTGCAGTGACCACGGGGCTCCCTATTTCCCTTAATTTCTCCCTTATTTCAGATCCCCCGCGGCGCCTCAGGGTCCCCAGGGGCTCACCATGGATGCAGGGAACAGGTGTACTGGGGGCGGCCTCCGGGGTGGGGAATTACTTGGGAAACTTGCGAAAAAAACCAAGACTTCTAGGCAGTGCGGTAGAAGTAAACACGGGGGAACTGATCTTGACCTTGATGGTACAGGTGGCACAGGATCACTCCTGAGCCAGGCCTTTGGATCGGCAACTCCTGTAGAAGGGGAAAAAAAAAAGAGAAACGAACAGCATCCTCTATCCTAATTGTTCATACACCTGGCACGCCACATTCTCTCCAGAAACTGTTTCACCGCCTCAATCATCCTTTCATTCGCCTCTCTACACAGTCCCAGCAACAACACCATCCACTCTTTTCCTGTCTTCTCCACTCTTTCATTCCTATCTCATTCTTCCATTCATTCAATCCCACACATTTCACTTCTTTGTCTATCTCATTCTTCCATTTTCTCACATCCCATTCGGCTCCCACTCTGCCTCCTCTTGTTACCACCCATTCACGCTCATTTTGATTCCTACCAGCCATTCTTATCGCCCACACAACTTGCAATCCATTCCTGTCTGTCATTCTCATGCATCTCTTCCTCCATTTGCTTCCACTTTCATTCCACAGGTACACCTTCCTTGCTATTCTTGCATCATCCATTCTCTCAAGCCTAATCTTGTACCTAAGTGTGGCTTTTGTCAGTCTTTCTCTGAAGGTGCTCCATCCCATGTCACCTCAAGGCTTGCTTGGACAACTAGCAGGCTTCTCTCTTCCTTTTCTTGCACTTCTTCCTTGACTTTCCTCTTGACGTCTTGGATCTTAGCACCTCCCATGCTGGTGCACTCAATTTCCCTTCTCACAAAGTCGGGAGTCTTCCTTACCATGCTGTCTCCAATGACACGTACTGGGGCTTTCTTGATTACCATTCTCTTCTTCCTTGGGCGTCTGTCTGTTCTGGCCACTTCCACCACTTCTTGCTGGTCTTCAGTCTTCGTCTTCAGAACAGACAGACGCCCAAGGAAGAAGAGAATGGTAATCAAGAAAGCCCCAGTACGTGTCATTGGAGACAGCAGAAATGAAGAAAGTGAGGGAGAGACATAAATAAATACAAAAAAACGACCTAAAAATTAACATGACATCGCTACGGAGAAAAAAAAAAGAAAAAAAAGAAAAAACAAACAGAAATTAAGATTATACTAAAAAAGACGCGAAATGCAAAAGGGAGGCTTACAGTTTACAATTAATCCTGAAAAAATAAATAAAATAAATAAATAAAATAAAATAATTACGTGTGTTTTTGAAGTTTGCGGTGAGAGAAAGTACAAGATGAAAATGACCGCTAAGTGAAATTAATCCAGAACAGAAGATCAATTCACTCATAGACACAGACTGAAAGAGAGCTGATCGGGGTGCTGAAATGCAGAAAAAAAGCCTAATTTAACGTGATAAGATGACAAAAAGCAATTTAACACTTACCACATTAAACCAATACGTACTTGTGATGAGGCTAAGGTACCTGAGGGCGCCTTGTGAGTCTTGACAGTGACGTTGAAGGAGATGGAAGTAATATTTGTTAAAAAGCGGTTATTAACACATCAGGTTCAAGATCTGCCCGTTACTGACACCGACCAAACCTCTCCTGCTGCCATTTTATTTATTTATTCTATATGGGAGGGTCACACGGGCTAACAAAACAAAAACAGTGTAATATTTTTGGCTTTTGATTGTGTATGTGTGTGTGTGACAGAGAGAGAGAGAGAGAGAGAGAGAGAGAGAGAGAGAGAGAGAGAGAGAGAGAGAGAGAGAGAGAGAGAGAGAGAGAGAGAGAGAGAGAGAGAGAGAGAGTGTGTGTGTGTGTGTGTGTGTGTGTGTGTGTGTGTGAATGTGTATGGACGGAAAACGTAGAGTTGTGTGTGTGTGTGTGTGTGTGTGTGTGTGTGTGTGTGTGTGTGTGTGTGGACAGAGACAAGCAGGACAACACACACACACACACACACACACACACACACACACACACACACACACACACACAGGCAGCGGAGAGAAAAGGATGGTGGGGTGTGGGGTGACCCAGGCGGGAGAGGGATGAGGAGGGGAAGGGGAGGAGCAGGTTGGGGAGGGAGGTGGAGGGGAGGAGGGAAAGGTGACCTGTCTTAGAGTAGGGAGGCACACACACACACACACACACACACACACACACACACACACACACACACACGGGGCAGTGAGGGGGGGTAAGGGTGCAGTGTTGTTATCACCACCACCACCACCACCACTACCACACCACCACCACCACCACTACCACACCACCACCACCACCACCACCACACACTCCCGGGCCGAGTGTCGCGCCGCCAGCACGGTGTCCTTGGCGCTGCGTCGTCCCCAAGAACCTTCAGTCACCGCCCCGCCCCGCTGCGCCCCGCCCAACGCACCCACGACCCTCCCGCCCCGCCGCAGCCACCGCCACCTGC
>NC_087199.1:127500-130000 GCF_035594125.1 Scylla paramamosain
ATGAGGATTGAAAGTAGACACAAATAGAAATACGATAAAAAAGCAAAAAAAAAAACAAAAACAAAAAGAAGATAGAGAAAAAGACGAAGAACAATGAAATAACGCAGAAAAGGCTAAAAAAATTGAGAAAATTCATAAACAAACAAACGAAAAAAAACAAAACGACAAAATCTGAAATATTAATGAAAATATTGACTGACAATTAACAAGAACCTAAAATAGAGACAAAATTTATACAGGATTGAAAGAAAAATAGAAAAAAAGAAGAATAACACAAAGATATGAAGGAAAAGAATAAAATAATCAAGTAATACAAAGAAAAATAGAGAATAAGGAGATTAAGTGATAATATTAATGTAGAGATAAATAAAAGATAATAGATAAAAGAGATAGAATTATCAAATAACAGAAAAATGGAGGAAAACAGAGAATAAATGGAAAAAATGGTAATAATGTTTTTTTTCCTTCCAAGCTGAGAAAAAACAAACGAAATTTGATACGAAACACACACGATATGAAAATTTTCCTTCCCTCGTATAAAATTAAATATATAAACTGATTCTTTTTCCATCTAAGAATGAAATGAGGAAAATTCACAAAGAAAAAGAGAAAAACAAAAGGAAATTTGACACAAAACACACACAGTATGAAAATTTTCCCTCATATAAAGTTGAATGTTATTTTTTTCCCTCTAAGAATGAAAAGAGGAAAATAAACATGGAAAAAATAAGGACATTTGACATGAAATACACACAATATATGAAAATTTCCCTTCCCTCATATAAAATTAAATATATAGATTGATTTTTTTTCCTCTAAGAATGAAGAGGAAAATAAACAAGAAAAAGCAGGAAAACACAATATAGTTTTCCTCTATCATGGAAATTTGAATGAAAATAAAGAAAAATATATATAAAAGATTTAGAATATATAAATCTTTCTTCATTCCCTCAAGTAAATTCATAAAAAAAATATAAAATAAATAAAAAAAACAATATATTTCTTTCCCCATTTGAAATTTAAGAAAACAAATAAAAAAAATAAATAAATAAACCAACCATTAATTTCTCCATAACAAATAAACAAAATAAAATATATCAGGACATTCTTTCCTTATCCATCTTTCACTTTCTTAACTTAATAAACAAATAAACAAATAAACAAAAACAACATCATTTAAATTACACTCTCCATAACACTTGTTTGTTTGTTTGTTTGTTTGTTTGTTACTTAGTTGCTTTCCTTATCTATGTCTGTGTCGCCGGGGTGAGGGCTGGGGTGACTGGGGGTGGGGGGGCCGGGCGGTGGTGGCTGTGGTGGTGGCGGTGGTGGTGATGGTGGTGGTGTGGTGGTGGTGGTGGTGGTGGTGGCCGGTCCTTGCCTTCCTCCCTCCCCCCACACTGTGCCAAGCTGTGTGGGGTGATGTGGGATTAGTTGCGGGTATGGGGGGGTGAGGGGAAGAGACTGTGCTATGATGTAAGAAAATGGGAGGGTTGTGAGAGAGAGAGAGAGAGAGAGAGAGAGAGAGAGAGAGAGAGAGAGAGAGAGAGAGAGAGAGAGAGAGAGAGAGAGAGAGAGAGAGATTGATTTAACTTAGAAATTAATTAAATCATTATCATAATTATTAAGATGACTCTTATTATTACAGCCATTATTTTTGTCATTGTGTTAATTATATATATATTAATGTCATCACCTTCATCACCAGCATTACCTCAGGGGTGGTAGTAGGGCTGGGGTGGGGGGTGCAGCAGGGCGGCCCTGGAGGGGGGCAGGAGGCAGGAGGGCATGGTGGTGGCGCGGCGCCCCCTCCCTGATAGGCAGGGGGTGGCGGTGGTGGTGATGGTGGTGGTGCGGTGCGTAGGGCTGCGGCGGTGGTGAGCGGCGGTGGTGGTGGTGGTGGTGGTGCGCCGAGCGGCTCCTCCACTGCCAGTTCTTCCCCTTGGGACGGAACTTGGCGTGGTGTGGCGCGGCGGTGGGGCTATGGTGGTGGTGGTGGTGGTGGTGGCCCCCCCATGGTGGTGGTTGTGGTGGTGGCTGCTGCTGTGATGGTGGCCATGGCTGTTGTGGTGGCTGGTAGTGGTGGTGGTGGTGGTGGCAGCGGTGGTGGTGGTGCTGTGGTGGTGTGGTGGGGGGGGCGGTGACCCCTCCAGGGGGGTCAGCTGTTCCTTGTGGTAGAATTTCTTCTTGAAGTGGTGATGGTGGTAGTGGCCGGGGGTGCGGGGGGAGAGGCCAGCCGCGTCGCCTCCACCTCGGGGGGAGGTAGGGAGGAGTGTCTGCGCCCCGTGGGGGGTACAGCCCCGGGGACTCCGCCCCACACCGGTCTGGCGATGGGGTGGGCGGGGGTGAGGTGATGGGTGGGGTGCGGACAGGGGGTCGGGGTGACTGTGGGGTGGGGGGCCTGCCGTGAGGGATGGGGCTGGGGGAGAGAGTGGGGGGTGAGTGGGGGGAGTATGGAGGGGGGCCGGGCAGAGTGTCGCCCCGCTGGCCGCAGTCCTCA
>NC_087199.1:135000-147500 GCF_035594125.1 Scylla paramamosain
CCTCCCCCGAGATGAGATCCCCCACGTTGCGGGTGAGGGGCGGCATGCGGGGTGCAGCGGGGGCCCCAGGGGCGCCTTGGGGTGGGGCGGGGGGTGGGGCGCCAGCCTCCAGGGCCAGCAGCTTCTCCTGGGAGAGGTGGCGGCGCAGGGCCAGCTTGGCGGGGGACACCTGGGTGTAGTCGGGCCGCCCCTCCCCCTTGCGCTCCCTCTTGGCTGGGGGAAGCGCGCCAGGGGAGGAGTAGGGTGAGTGTGGCTGTGGGGGCGCGTGGGGCATGGCGGGGCGGGGCGGCAGGGCGTGAGCGGGCGGCTTGTCTTCGTTGAGCACGTTGGTGATGATGAGCTTGAGTCTGTCCTCAAAGTCTGCCACGCGGGGCGGCTCCTGCGCCCGCACCATGGAGAAGCCCCGCCCACCCCCGCCCTTGTCCCCGCCACCCCCACGCGACCCAGGGACAGCTGTGGCGGCGGCGGCGGCGGCGGCCTGCAGGGGCATCTCCACTTTGGGCAAGGCCAGCGGGGCGGGAGGCACGGCATGGCGCTGAGTCACCACCACCACGCGGCCCGGCGGCAGCGGTGGTGGTGGCTGTTGATGCTGCTGCTGCTGCTGCTGCTGCTGCTGCTGCTGCTGTTGCTGCTCCGGTGGCAGTGGGGGACGTGGCTCCCCTTGGTGTATCCTGATGAGGCCCTCTGGGGGCACAAGGGGTGGGTGGCGGGGGTCATGCAGGCGTGCATCGGTGCCGGGGGGCAGGGCAGGGATGCGGCCGGCCTCAATCTGCCTGCCGGTCTCCAGGATCTTCTGTGCCAGGATCTCCGGGTTCTTCTCCTCAATCTTGCCCACGTCAGGGATGGACGGCCACTCCTGGTTCCTGCTGCGGTGCCGCGTCTTGTGCCGTCCCGGGGACTTGTCGGCCCTCTGTCCCCCAGGGGCTGCCGAGCCGCGCCCGCCGGGCATGGCGTCAGGGGCAGTGTTCTCCAGGGAGTTCACCTCACACTCCAGCCGTGACACCTGCGAGTGAAGCTTCTTGCGCTGCGACAGCGTCTGCGAGATCTCCCGCAGGATGAACTCCTGCGTCACCTGAGACACGTCCAGGCTCTGCTGTGGGAGGCGGGGCGAGGAGGCTCAAGGTTATTTCCTCACTGACTTGTGCTGGGGCACACTCTCACTCTCTCTCTCTCTCTCTCTCTCACACACACACACACTTAATAAAACAGACAGACAGACAGACAGACACCCTTACACCTCTCTCTCTCTCTCTCTCTCTCTCTCTCTCTCTCTCTTACCCCATTCACAAGTCCGTTCCTTCTGTACTTGTGAATAATTTCATGTTGCCGCAGTCTGACCAGCCTCTCCTGCTCCTCCTCTGCGCTGTTCACCTGCTGTTGGAGGGATGACACATTTGCCTGCAGCTCCTTGTGACGCCACACGATCTCCTGCAGGGTGGTGGTGGTGGTGGTGGAGGGAAAAAGAGAGAGAGAGAGGGTGGTGTTAGTGGTGGTGGTAAGAGGGAGGGAGAGAGGAGTGGAAAATACAAATAAATTGCTCTGGTAGTGATGTGCTGTAGAGAGAGAGAGAGAGAGAGAGAGAGAGAGAGAGAGAGAGAGAGAGAGAGAGAGAGAGAGAGAGAGAGAGAGAGAGAGAGAGAGAGAGAGAGAGAGAGAGAGAGAGAGAGAATAAGAGAACATTTTAACTCCCTAAAAGTCTACAAACCCTTTAAATATCCTTAAAACTACCAATGTCATCCACTATACACCCTTAAACTATCACTAGAACCACAAAAACACCCTTTAAACTCACTAAAAACCTAAAATCCCTTTAAATATCCTTAAAACTACCAATGTCATCCACTATACACACTTAAACTATCACTAGAACCCACAAAAAAACATCCTTTAAACTCCCTAAAAACCTAAAATCCCTTTAAATATCCTTAAAACTACCAATGTCATCCACTATACACACTTAAACTATCACTAGAACCACAAAAACACCCTTTAAACTCCCTAAAAACCTAAAAATCCTTAAAATGCTAATATCTTCCACTATACACCCTTAAACTATCACTAGAACCACAAAAACACCCTTTAAACTCTCTAAAAAGTAAAAATCCTTAAAATATCCTTAAAATGCCAATATCTTCCACTATACACCCTTAAACTATCACGAACCATAAAAAACACCCTTTAAACTCCCTAAAAAAGTAAAAATCCTTAAAATATCCTTAAAATGGCAATATCTTCCACTATACACCCTTAAACTATCATTAGAACCACAAAAACACCCTTTTAAACTCCCTAAAAAAGTAAAAATCCTTAAAATATCATTAAAATGCCAATATCTTCCACTCTTAACTTACTAGAACCATCCCTTAAACTCCCTACAAAGCCCTGAAATATAAGAAAACAGACAGAAAGTCCCTAATATCTACAAAAATAACTTAAAACACATATGAGACCCTGGAATTCTACTAAAATCACACTAAATTTCCAGTATAATCCCCTTGCACAGCCTGACACCCTACAGCACCCTCAGCACCTTGGCTCTGTTTAATAGGTCCTCTGGGTTGGCTGCCGTCATGCCAAGCTCGGAGATTCGGGAGCGAAGCAACGCCACGGAATCGTCAATTAGAACCTTAATCTGCCTCTCAAGCTGCGCCGCACGGGACTTCAGGCTCTTGTTCTTCTCCTGTAGGGGATACAGAGGGGTGTTGGCCTAGGGTTGACATGAAAACACCCTAAACCACATCCATACACCATAAAAATACTCCAAAATACATCCATATACCCTAAAAATGCCCCAAAACCATATTCACCCTAAAAATACCCAAAAACACCCTAAATACACCCCAACTATATCCATACACCCTGAAAACATACAAAGCACATCTAAACACTTAAAAACACCCCAAAACACATCTACACACCCTAAAAATACATTTAAAACACCGTAAAAACACCCCAAAACACATCTACACACCCTAAAAATACATTTAAACACCCTAAAAAACACCCCAAAACACATTTTAACAGCCAAAAGCACAATTAATCACCCTTAAAACACCCCAAAACAAATTTAAACACCCTTAAAAGACCCCAAAACACACTTAACCACCCTAAAAACACCTCAGACGACATCTAAACACCGTAAAAAACTGGTAATCTTGACGTACGTACCTTCTCAGCGTCAATTTGCTTGAGGACATAATCCCTGTATTCCGGCTTCTTGAAAGACTCCAACATGCCGAGGAACTGCTGGCGAAACACATCCAGCAACACCTCCAGGGCATAGGGGGTGTTGGAGGGGGGGATGGGCAGCTCCTCGTGCCTCAGGATACCCGCCACAGAGGAGGAGGTGATCCGAGACAGCTTCTGGTCCACACACCCTGGCGCTGGGTCCTGGTACACTGCACTTCGGCCAGCTAGGGTGGTGCACAGATGCCAGGTTGGTTATTGGGTGTACACAGAGAGAGAGAGAGAGAGAGAGAGAGAGAGAGAGAGAGAGAGAGAGAGAGAGAGAGAGAGAGAGAGAGAGAGAGAGAGAGAGAGAGAGAGAGAGAGAGAGAGAGAGAGAGAGAGAGAGAGAGTACAAACAGGGATGGTTATATGGTAAAATACACAGAAAACACCCCCACAACACCAAAAACACCCCTTCTATACCCTCCTAGGACACCTGTACACCCTCCTACAACACCCAAATATCCCAGCAACACCTATAAACTTCAGGAACACACCAACACCTTACCAAAACACCCAGAACACTCCCTGCAACCTCTTAAACACCCAAAAACACCCAAAACACACCCCTACACCTTTCAAAACATCCAAACACCTTTCTACACCCTCCCCAAGACCCCTATACCCTTCCTAAACACCCCCATCACCCACCTATCACCCCCAGGTCCTCACCGTCAGCAGCCCCAGTGCTCAGGAGTGTCTGGGTGTGAAGCAGATCCAATCCATTGATCTTGATAGGTTTCTTGGTGTTGCGGTGTTGTCTCCTGCCTCCCCTCCGCCCCCCGCCAGTCCCCAGGGTGCGCCGAGCCACCCTAGGCTGTGGGGGAGAGACATGGTGAGGTTAGGGTGGGCTGGTTTAGGTTAGGGTGTGTCTGGGGTGAGATCAGTAAGGTTTTGTGTGTTTTCATATATTTTTAAGGGACTTTTGGTAAGATTAGGGTGTAAGGGTGATGTTAGGGAGTTTTAAGGTGTCAGGGTGAATACAGGAAGCCATTTTAGGGTGTTTCGTTGAAGTTATGCCATATTTTGGGTGTTTAAGTGAAGTTAGGATGAATTTAGGGTGTCTGGCTGATGTTAAGAGCATTTAAGGGTGTCTGGGTGAGGATACCAGTGTGTGTGACCTTGGGTTTGTTCAGGGTGCATTAGGGTGAGGTTACAGCTGCTCAGGGTGAAATTAGGTTAGATTAGGGAGAAAGTAAATTGGACTGGGATGACAGGAGACATACATACATACATACATACATACATACATACATACACATACATACATGCATACAGAAGAAAATATCTAAATAAATAAATAAAAGAAATGAAAGATGAAAAAACAGAGATACACACAAACAGACACACAAAACACATACACACGCACACACACACACACAAATGATAAATAAATAAATGTAAATAAAAAACAAGGCAAATTTGGCAGCCAGAACCACAGAGAAATAGAGAGATGAATGAATAAAATAAAATAAAATAAGCAAAAATGTGCCACAAGAATTATAGAGATAGCGATGATTCACACAGGAACAAAAAAAAAAAAAACTAATAAATTAAAATACAATAAAAGAATAAAAATAAAGCCAGAATCGAATTATAAAAAAAAAAATCACAAAAAAAATTACAAAACAAAAAATCTTTAAAAAAATATGAAAAATTACGAAAAAATACACAAAAAAATCCGAAAAAAACCACAATAATAATAAAATAAAGCCAGCAATTAGAGCAAGAGCCTCAAATTAGAGATAGAACTAGCTCACCACAGCAGGGGGGTCAGGATCATCTACAATGGCTGGCTTGGATGCTGCTGCTCTCCTCTGAGTGTTTCTCCGCCTACCACCACCACCACCGCCACCACCACCACCACCACCCTGGATGCGGCGGTGGTTGTTGTGGTGCGGGACGGCGGCGGTGGCGGCAGCGGTCGGCGGTCCATTCTCGTCATTCTCATCGGCGGAACTCCTGGACGACGAGCCCTTAGGTGTGGTCTTGGACGAGGAGGAGGTGGAGGAGGAGGAGGAGGAGGAGGAGGTGGAGGAGGAGCACCAGTCATTCCATGCGCGACGAGTGGTAGGGCCAATGATGGGGTCGTCGGCCTCCTTGTGGTCCGAGGAGTGGTTGGAGGACGTCTCCGAAGTGTTGGACAGAGTGGTCTTGGCCAGCTCTCGGCGTACACGGCGGACGCTGCTCTGGCTGTCTTCCTCCTGTTGTTTGGTGGGTGGGAGGAAGCTTAACCTGGTGCTTCTGGGGTACTTGGGGGGGTGTTTACATGTGTTTTGGGGTGTTTTTGATGTGTTTCGGGGTGTTTTTGATGTGTTTTCGGGTGTTTTTGATGTGTTTTGGGATGTTTTGAGTGTGTTTTGGGGTGTTTTTGATGTGTTTTGGGGTGTTTTTGATGTGTTATGGGGTGTTTTGGAAGTGTTTTGGGGTGTTTTTGATGTTTTCGGGTGTTTTTTGTGTGTTTTGGGGTGTTTTGAGAGTGTTTTGGGGTCTTTAGGGAGTGTTTTGGGGTGTTTTTGATGTTTTCTGGTGTTTTTGATGTGTTTTGGGGTGTTTTTGATGTGTTTTGGGGTGTTTTGATGTGTTTTCGGGTGTTTTTGATGTGTTTTGGGGAATTTTTGATGTGTTTTGGGGTGTTTAGATGTGTTTTGGGGTGTTTTTGATGTTTTTGGGTGTTTTTGATGTGTTTTGGGGTGTTTTTGATGTGTTTTGGGGTGTTTAGGGAGTGTTTAGAGATCTACTGTCATGTTTTTGGGATGTTTTGGGTGTTTTGGTGTGTTCTATTGGTGTTTTGGGGTGTTCTAGGGTATGTTGTAGTGTTTGGGGTGTGTTGTGATGTGTTTATGGATATTTAAGGAGGTGTTGCAGTGTTTTCAGGGTGTTTTCAGGGTTTCTAGGGTGTTTTGGAATGTGTTGCAGTGTTTTAGGGGGTGTTGCTGAGTAATTAAGTTTGTTGTGGTGTTTTTGTGTGTTTGTGTGTCTTTTTGAGAGTTGTGAAGTGTTTTCTGGGTGTTTTTGGGTGTAGCAAGGTGTAGCAGTGTTTTGGGGTGTGTGTGTGTGTCTGTGTGGCTGTGTTCTGGGGTGTGTGGATGTGTTCTGGGGTGTGTGGCTGTGTTCTGGGGTGTGTGTGTGTGTGTGTGTGTGTGTGTGTGTGTGTGTGTGTGTGTGTGTGTGTGTGTGTGTGTGTGTGTGTGTGTTATCATAGTTTTCACAGTGACAATAATAACTAATAATAATACATTCACTTTTATATGTACTTAGAATAATAAAACGACCACAATAATAATAATAATAATAATAATAATAATAATAATAATAATAATAATAATAACAATAATAATAATAATAGTACTAGTTGTAGTAACAGTAGTAGTAAAAATATATTAATAGTAACAAAATAAAAATAATTGCTACTACTAACAATAATAGTAATGATAATAATAATAATAATAATAATAATAATAATAATAATAATAATAATAATAAAATAACAATAACAATCAAAGAATAACCAACGCAAATTTACGAACAATAATAACAATAATAATAATAATAATAATAATAATAATAATAATAATAATAATAATAATACTAATAATAATAATAATAAATAATAATAAACAATTTAATTCCCACTTCAAACACACACTCTCTCTCTCTCTCTCTCTCTCTCTCTCTCTCTCTCACACACAGCAGTACAAGAAAAAAGCAACAAAAGAATAGAAAATAAAGAGAGAGAGAAAGACAAAAAACAATAATTCTTATAATAATAATAATAATAATAATAACAATAATAATAATAATAATAATAATAATAATAAAATAATAATAATAATAATAATAATAATAACTAACCTTATCTTCAGAATTCTTGTTTGCCTGTAGAACCAACAGCAGCAGCAGCAGCAGTAGTAGCAGCAGCAGTAGCAGCAGCAGCAGTAGTTAGGGATGTTTCGAGGTGTTTGGGAAGGTTTTAGGGATATTTAGGGGAGGATCAGGGAAGGGGATACAAAAAAAATTCAATTAATAACAGCAATAACAAGAAATAACGATAATAATAATAGTAATAACATTAATAATAATAATAATAACAGCCACAATAACTCAATTTAATTTTTTCCAGCAATTTAGGCAAACGTTTCGCCCCGCCCCGGCCGCCCCGCTGCCCCAACCCGACCCGAGGCGAGGGAGGGGGTAGGGGGAGGGGAAGGGGCGGGGCGCTGTGGGTTGTGGTGGTGGGCATGACCTAGCGACTGAGGTCAATGCCTGGTGCCCTCAACCGACTCAGACTGGAGCTGCCCCGCCCTGCCCCGCCCCGTCCTGCCATGCCATGCCCCGGTCAGCCTCGATCTGCGCTGCTCTGCCCCAGATTTAGAAGTTCTGACCTGTTCTGTCTTGTTTTGCCCTAAAGATCCAAAATTTTGATGTTCTGTCTTGTTCTGCCCCAAATATTTCCTGTTCTGCCCTAAAAGACCCAGAATTTTAACCTGTTCTGCTTTTACTGCACTGTTCTGCCTTAGATACAAAATTTTGATCTGTTCTGTCTTGTTCTGCCCCAAATATTCCTTGTTCTGCCCTAAAAGACCCAGAATTTTGACCTGTTCTGCTTTTTCTGCACTGTTCTGCCTTAGATACAAAATTTTGATCTGTTCTGTCTTGTTCTGCCCCAAATATTTCCTGTTCTGCCCTAAAAGACCCAGAATTTTGCACTGTTCTGCCTTAGATACAAAATTCTGACCTGTTTCTGCCTTGTTCTGCACTGTTCTGCCCCAAATATTTCCTGTTCTGCCCTAAAGATCCAGAATTTTGACCTGTTCTGCTTTTTCTGCACACTTCTACTCTAAAAATTCCCAGTTCTGTCTTAAAGATCCAAAATTTTTACCTATTCTATTTTTTCTGCACTGTTCTGCCCTAAAAGTCCATATTTCTTCACTCTTCTGCTTCTTTCCGCTGTTCTGCCCCAAATATTCCTTGTTCTGCTCTTCAAGTCATGTTTCTGCACTGTTATACCCTCAAATATTCCCTGTTCTGCCCTAAAAGTCAAATTTCTGCACTGTTCTGCCCTGAAGACCCAAAACTCTGACCTGTTCAATTTCCACCCCAATAATGTTAAATTCCAAATTGATTTCTCTCATTCTGCATTGTTCAGCCCCCCCAAAAAAATCCCAATTCTGTTAAGCCATGCCCCGTTCTGCCCCGCTGAGGTATGCCATGCCTGACTTAGCTGATCTGCCCCCACCATGCACTGTTCTGCTTGACACGATGCCTGTTATGCCCTGGCCTGCTCTGTTCATGCTGCGTTTTGGTACACAAAGCTTTAATCTCCCCCACAATGCCCCACAATGCCCCACCCCAGCCTACACTGCCACGTTCTGAGAGCAGGGGGTGGAGCAGAACAGAGCGTGGCGTTAGGGGGCCAGAGGGGGCTGGTTCGGGGCGGGGCGGGGAGCAGCGAGCCCCCTGGACAAGTTGGCAACCGTTCCCCGGACTTACCCTTAGCTTTGGGTTCTTAAGTCTTTGGAAATATCGCTCCAACTGAAAGAAGGAAGAGATAACCAATCATTATGACCAATTGTAGCAGCACGCCATGATTACAAACCAAACGCAACACAACGCAACACTCAAACTTAACCAAACTGTACACCAACTTAAAAACATATGGTTAACTTAATAAATCAAGGGAATTGGGGAGGGGTTAACTTAAATGATGGACCAACGGAACACAACGCAACACAACGCAACACTCAAACTTAACCAAACTGTACACCAACTTAAAAACAAATGGTTAACTTAATAAATCAAGGGAATTGTGGGGAGTAACTTAATTGATGGACCAACGGAACACAACGCAACACAACGCAGGACTCAAACTTAAAGGAATGATACAGAATGAGGTAAATTTAAGTTAAAGGAATGATAATGTAAAATAAATGAAGGGAATTATGAAAAAGAAATTATATAAAAATAAAAACACTTACAGTGAACTAAACAAGATGGAGAATCACTTAAAGGAATGATCAAATTGAATAAATAAAAATAAACCTTGAAGAAAACTGAAGTAATAAATGATAAACAATAATAAATAATAAAATAATGAACAGAAAAATGAACTAAACTGGACATGATAAAAAAAAACACACTAATTAAAAGAAAATAATGATAAAAATAAATAAATAAATAAATAATAATAATAATAATAATAATAATAATAATAATAATAATAATAATACTTTATATGACAATACAGAATGAATGAAAAATAATAAATAAATAAATAAATGTCAAAATAATGAAAAAAAGCTGAAAGAAAAAAAAATAAGATGTAACGTTTTGTGAATCATTTACAAAAAGCTAAAGAATAAAAATAATAATAATAATAATAATAATAATAATAATAATAATGAGGAAGAGAAAATAATGTGATTTTTTTCATATATAATTTAGAATTTTGTGAGGGCATTTTGAAGGTGGTGGTGGTGGTGGTGGTGGTGGTGATGAGTGGTGTGGTGCTTAGTCAAGTCAGTCAGTCAGTCAGTCAGTCAGTCAGTCAGCCAGTCAGTCAGTCAGTCAGTCAGTCAGTCAGCCAGTCAGTCAGTCAGTCAGTCAGTCAGTCAGTCAGTCAGTCAGTCACACACACACCCACCCAGCCAGCCAGTCAGTCAGTCAGTCAGCCAGCCAGTCAGTCAGTCAGTCAGTCAGTCAGTCAGTCAGTCAGTCAGTCAGTCAGTCAGTCACACACCCACCCACCCAGCCAGCCAGTCAGCCAGTCAGTCAGTCATTCACACACACACACACACACACACACACACACACACACACACACACACACACACACACACACACACACACACACACACACACACACACACACACACAGATAGACAGACACAGACAGACAGACAGACAGACAGACAGACAGACAGACAGACAGACAGACAGACAGACAGACAGACAGACACACCCTTTCAAACCCCAAGATGAGGCCTGTGGTGTGGCAAGCCAGGTCCTGCAGTGTTGTCAAATCTACCCAGACAGGCTGACAAGTGCTTCTCTGTCACACTGTTGCTGCGACTGATGACCATTAATGACATACATACATACATACATACATACATACATACACACAATAAGGCTCTACAATTTAATGAATGACTGGATTGCAAAGAACTTTCCATACATTTCAGTACTACCAGGAAGACGGCATGTGTGACTCTGCCGCAAAGTGACCTGACACGGGTCGCGATGGTCATCCCTGCCGAGCCACCTTCTCTGCTGTGTGTGTGAGATCGGGCAACAATGCAGACTGACCCACACACTCACACACACACAAGATCTCATAGCCAGCCAGCCAGTCAGTCAGCCAGTCAGTCAGTCAGTCACCAACACTTACGCACGCACAGACGCACAATCAGCCAACCGGTCATGTGTGGAGTCAGGCAGCCAGCATGTCAAAACACAAGCACACGCACACACACACACACACACACACACACACACACACACACACACACACACACACACACACACAGCACCACCACCACACAACAACAACCACCACAACACAACACAACAACAACAACAACAGCAACAAGTACTACCACAACAACAACAACAACAACAACAACAGGAGGAGCACTGACAAGAGTAGCAACAACAGAATAACTCACCTTTGTCCTGTCAATGATGTGCAAAAAATATGACACAGGCTTCCCAGTCCACGACACTGACCCCTTCATTGGCGACAGTTCCGAGACGTGCATAATTGTGCCGATGTCTGTGGTGGTGGCGGGTGGCGGTGGAGGAAGTAGGATATAAAAGGAAGAAAGGATGGATATAGGAGAAAAGGGAAGAGGAGAAGGTGGAGGAGGAGGATAATTTGTGAAGAGGATGAAAAAAAAGGGAGAAAAAAGATTAGTGTCATTAATAAAAGCACAAATTATCATTATTATTCAACAAGACCCCTAAAAATCCCTAATTATGACCCCAAAATGCCCTAAACATACCCCACTGATCAATGGACCTAAAAACAAAACAAACCCAAATTAACAGACACAAATAAAGTTCCCTAAAAAGATAACCCTTAAATTATTTCCCTGGTGATTAAATACCCTAAAAAAAAATGCCAAAAACAGTTAATCTATCAATTCAAACCCTTTAAACACCAAAAAATACCCCAAACAAACTTAAAATCTTAAAAAAACACTTAAAACAACCAAAAAATGATCTTAAAACACTTTCATCAGCACGCAACCTCCCTAAACCCTCACAAATACCCTGAATGATGTAAACGAACCCTAAAACAACCCAGAACACGCAATACCCTAAAAAATACCCCTAAATTGACAGAAAACACCCCCCCAAAAAAATTTTTAAATACCCAAACAAATTCAGAAAGACCCCAAAACCCTAAAAATACCCCAAAACTGAGACAGACATCCCTAAAACACCCCAAACAAGACCTAAAACACTAAAAACATACCTTGCAGCACCCCACACAAATGCAAACTAACCTAAAACACCCCAAAGGTACCCCTAAACATAATCAAAGCCTGAAAAATACCTTAAATAAGACCTAAAATGCCCTAAAAACTCTCCAAAACAGCCCTAAAAATATAAAAATAAATAAATAAGATGACCCTGAACTCAAGAAACTCTAAACCACTCAAATCACTTTAAAACACCCCTAAAAACACCACTAAAACACTCAAAAGCACCCCTTAAACAGTCAAAAACACTTCTAAAACACTCAAAAGCACTCCTAATCATTCAAAAACACCACTAATCATTCAAAAACACCCCTAAAACACTCCCAACACTATAAAACAGTCAAAAACATCCCTGAAACACTCAAAAACACCCCTAATCATTCAAAAACACCCCTAATCACACAAAAACACCCTAAAACACTCCAAAACATCCCTAATCACTCCAAATCACCCCTAAATCACTCCCAACATTATAAAACACTCCAAAACATCCCTAAAACACTTAAAAACACCCTTAAAACACTCCAAAACACTCCTAATTATTCTAAAACACCCCTAAAACACTCAAAAACACCCACCACTAAGATTTCGGTCGGTAATTCTGAAGTTGAGAGGGCAAAAGGACTTGGAGGAGACCTAAAACACCCCAAACACATTTAAAACCCTAAATAAACACCCCTAAAACACCCACCACTAAGGTTTCGGTCGGTAATCCTGAAGTTGAGAGGGCAAAAGGACTTGGAGACCTAAAACATCCTAAATACACTTAAAACCCTAAGTAAACAC
>NC_087199.1:175000-180000 GCF_035594125.1 Scylla paramamosain
AAAGCTGAACTCTTTGCTCAAACCTTTGCTAAAAACTCTACCTTGGAGGATTCTGGGCTTGTTCCTCCCTCTCCTCCACCCTCTGACTACTTCATGCCACCTATTAAAATTCTTTGCAATGATGTTTTCCATGCCCTCGCTGGCCTAAACCCTCGGAAGGCTTATGGACCTGATTGGGTCCCTCCTATTGTTCTCCGAAACTGTGCCTCCGTGCTTGCACCTTGCCTAGTCAAACTCTTTCAGCTGTGTCTGTCAACATCTACCTTTCGTTCTTGCTGGAAGTTTGCCTACATTCAGCCTGTTCCTAAAAAGGGTGACCGTTCTAATCCCTCAAACTACCGTCCTATTGCTTTAATTTCCTGCCTATCTAAAGTTTTTGAATCTATCCTCAACAGGAAGATTCTTAAATGTCTATCACTTCACAACCTTCTATCTGATTGCCAGTATGGGTTCTGTCAAGGCCACTCTACTGGTGATCTTCTGGTTTTCCTTACTGAGTCTTGGTCATCCTCTTTTAGAGATTTTGGTGAAACTTTTGCTGTTGTCTTGGACATGTCAAAAGCTTTTGATAGAGTCTGGCACAAAGCTTTGATTTCCAAACTACCCTCCTACGGCTTCTATCCTTCTCTCTGTAGCTTCATCTCAAGTTTCCTTTCTGACCGTTCTATTGCTGCTGTGGTAGATGGTCACTGTTCTTCAAAATTTACTAACAGTGGTGTTCCTCAGGGTTCTCTTCTTATTATTCATTAATGATCTAAACCAAATTTGTTGTCCTATCCACTCCTGTGCTGATGATACCACCCTGCACTTTTCCACGTCTTTTTTATAGACAGACATCCAACCCTTCAGGAGGTGAACATATCACACAGGGAAGCCACAGAATGCTTGACTTCTGATCTTTCTAAAATTTGTGATTGTGGCAGAACAAACTTGGTATTGTTCAATGCCTCAAAAACTCAATTCCTCCATCTAACAACTTGACACAACCTTCCAGACAACTATCCCCTCTTCTTCAGTGACACTCAACTGTCCCCCTCTTCTACACTGAACATCCTCGCTCTGTCCTTTATTTATAATCTGAACTGGAAACTTCACATCTCGTCTCTAGCTAAAACAGCTTCTATGAAGTTAAGCGTTCTGAGACGTCTCCACCAGTTTTTCTCACCTCCCCCTAGCTGCTAACTCTACAAGGGCCTTATCCATCCATGTATGGAGTATGCTTCACATGCTCTGGGGGGGGAGGGTTCCACTCATACTGCTCTTCTAGACAGGGTGGAATCAAAAGCTTTTCATTTCATCAACTCCTCTCCTCCAACTGACTGTCTTCAGCCTCTCTCTCAACTCTGCAATGTTGCATCTCTAGCTGTGTTCTACCGCTATTCTCATGCTAACTGCTCTTCTTGCTAACTGCATGCCTCCCCTCCTCCCATGGCCTCGCTTTACAAGACTTTCTTCTTTCTCTCACCCCTATTGTGTCCACCTCTCTAAGGCAAGAGTTAACCAGTACTCTCAATCATTCATCCCTTTCTCTGTAAACTCTGGAACTCCCTGCCTGCTTCTGTATTTCCACCTTCCTATGACTTGAATTCCTTCAAGAGGGAGGTTTCAAGACACTTATCAATTTTTGACTACTGCTTTGACCCTTTTATGGGACTGCCATTTCACTGGGCATTTTTTTGTTATAAGATTTTTGTTGCCCTTGGCCAGTGTCCCTCCTACATAAAAAAATAGAATTAATTTCTTGTAGTGTAGTTTTGCCAAGCTCCTGTGTATTTTTCCTCCTCCATCTAATCCATGCCGTTTCCCTCTCCTCCCTAGCTATTTCACATATGTTATACCTGAAGCTGCACCGGCTGGGCATCAATTGGCTCTCAGGTGATCTGCTTTACTGATCACACCCATCATCGGAGGGTCCAGGAAAGGCAGTTCTCTCTCTCCACGTTTATTGATGAGGTAGGCACGACCGTAACAACTGCAAACAAGTTCTCAGTCTCAGTTTCTTACAAAATAACATTATGCACTGATATTAAACACTTTCAACATATTACAATATTCATTAACAATACATGCAGTCAACTTTGCACTATGACAATCAGTTTTTACTACAAAATTAAAGTGTTTACCTCGGTCACCGTCCTGCCTGTCTTTGTCTGAGCGCGACTTGGCCGTGAGTGATGCCCGCAGGCGATCAATGGCTTAACCCCACACTACCAACAAGTGAGCATTGGCTTCGGTGCTTAATATAGCATTGAATACAGATACTCACACGTTACACGTCCTCATGCAAATAGAAAACTACTGAACATTTCACGTACGATTACCGAGGAACAATGACACGAGGTACATACACTTTATATACAGTAAGAATACCAGTCATTGTTATATCTTGTCTTTGTCTCTACTTTTGGTACATATCTTGTCACTCCCTCTTCATAAATATTGATGAAAGCTTCCCACTTCTTTTGCACATTACTTGCTGTGATAAGTGTACTCCAGTCTGCTTCACCAAAGTATCTCCTCATTTCTTCAAAATTTGACTTACCATAATTAAATCTTTCACTTTTATAATCTTCACATCTACGTTGCTCTCTGTGTGTGTGTGTGTGTGTGTGTGTGTGTGTGTGTGTGTGTGTGTGTGAATATTTATTTAAGTAGAGAAGGATAAGGTAGAAAATATGTTTTATATGCCTCCTCCTCCTCCTCCTCCTCCTCCTCCTCCTCCTCCTCCTCCTCCTCCTCCTCCTCCTATATTTGACTTGATATTTCAGGAGAAGAAAAAGAAGAAAAAAGAAGAGGAGGAGGAAGAGAAGATGAATAAAATGGAATCAATCATTACAAAGGGAGAGGGAGCAGAAGAAGCACCACCACCACCACCACTACTACAAGTACTACTATTAACACCACCACCACTACTACTACTACAGTTTTAAATATGCACACAATGAGAGAGAGAGAGAGAGAGAGAGAGAGAGTGAGAGAGAGTTTAAGCCGTAAACAGTAAGGTGTTTAATGTTTCTTTTATTTGCTGTCATATTGGTTTACTTATTATTATTATTATTATTGTTGTTATTGTTGTTGTTGTTGTTGTTGTTGTTGTTGTTGTTATAATCATCGTCATCATCATTACTATGTTACCATTATCATGATGTTTTGTCAAGGATTACATCAGATGCAAGTCAATAAGTGAATAAGGCCCTCCTCCTCCTCCTCCTCCTCCTCCTCCTCCTCCTCCTCCTCCTCCTCCTCCTCCTCCTCCTCCTCCTCCTCTTCTCCTCCTCTTCTCCTCCTCCTCTTTTTCTCCTCTCCTCCTTTTCTCCTCCTCCTCCTCCTCCTCCATAATGTCTTTCTTCACCACTTGAAGATTTCAGTGTATCATATGTATTTTTTACCTATATATATATCCTCATCCTCCTCTCAGGCCATTTAGCTTCAAATTTCATGTAGTCTTTTTCTTTTTTGTACTGCGTGGAGAACTCTCACCTCGGAGAGTGTCTATTTCGGTCCCGTTTTTGGTTTGTACCGGGTGCCGAGATCGCGTCAGAAAAATGGTGGCGTCTATTTTAAGTGATCAAGAAATTCTTTGCAGTTAAGGTCAATTAATTAAATAAAGTCGAATTATTCTTGATTACTGCCTGCTTTAAACCTGCTGGAGTTCTTGCCAAATCGCTCACAGGTGGTGGCCCAAGAAATGGCACTCAGCTAGACATATGGTTTGGCGCACATCCACGCAGGGTTGCTGCAGTCAGTGGCCAAGGATTTATTAGTCTTGTTTTCAAACAAAACATGATTCAAGATGTATTTTTTGACCACTTGATAGAAGCTCTCCCTCGTCCCAGGCCCGTGTTTCTTTTTTGTACTGCGTGGAGAACTCTCACCTCGGAGAGTGTCTATTTCGGTCCCGTTTTTGGTTTGTACCGGGTGCCGAGATCGCGTCAGAAAAATGGTGGCGTCTATTTTAAGTGATCAAGAAATTCTTTGCAGTTAAGGTCAATTAATTAAATAAAGTCGAATTATTCTTGATTACTGCCTGCTTTAAACCTGCTGGAGTTCTTGCCAAATCGCTCACAGGTGGTGGCCCAAGAAATGGCACTCAGCTAGACATATGGTTTGGCGCACATCCACGCAGGGTTGCTGCAGTCAGTGGCCAAGGATTTATTAGTCTTGTTTTCAAACAAAACATGATTCAAGATGTATTTTTTGACCACTTGATAGAAGCTCTCCCTCGTCCCAGGCCCGTGTTTCTTTTTTGTACTGCGTGGAGAACTCTCACCTCGGAGAGTGTCTATTTCGGTCCCGTTTTTGGTTTGTACCGGGTGTCGAGATCGCGTCAGAAAAATGGTGGCGTCTATTTTAAGTGATCAAGAAATTCTTTGCAGTTAAGGTCAATTAATTAAATAAAGTCGAATTATTCTTGATTACTGCCTGCTTTAAACCTGCTGGAGTTCTTGCCAAATCGCTCACAGGTGGTGGCCCAAGAAATGGCACTCAGCTAGACATATGGTTTGGCGCACATCCACGCAGGGTTGCTGCAGTCAGTGGCCAAGGATTTATTAGTCTTGTTTTCAAACAAAACATGATTCAAGATGTATTTTTTGACCACTTGATAGAAGCTCTCCCTCGTCCCAGGCCCGTGTTTCTTTTTTGTACTGCGTGGAGAACTCTCACCTCGGAGAGTGTCTATTTCGGTCCCGTTTTTGGTTTGTACCGGGTGTCGAGATCGCGTCAGAAAAATGGTGGCGTCTATTTTAAGTGATCAAGAAATTCTTTGCAGTTAAGGTCAATTAATTAAATAAAGTCGAATTATTCTTGATTACTGCCTGCTTTAAACCTGCTGGAGTTCTTGCCAAATCGCTCACAGGTGGTGGCCCAAGAAATGGCACTCAGCTAGACATATGGTTTGGCGCACATCCACGCAGGGTTGCTGCAGTCAGTGGCCAAGGATTTATTAGTCTTGTTTTCAAACAAAACATGATTCAAGATGTATTTTTTGACCACTTGAT
>NC_087199.1:185000-207500 GCF_035594125.1 Scylla paramamosain
TATTCCCGAGCGCCGTTCCGTTATTGTATTCCCGAGCGCCGTTCCGTTACTGTATTCCCGAGCGCCGTTCCGTTGTTGTATTCCTGAGCGCCGTTCCGTTGTTGTATTCCCGAGCGCCGTTCCGTTACTGTATTCCCGAGCGCCGTTCCGTTACTGTATTCCTGAGCGCCGTTCCGTTACTGTATTCCCGAGCGCCGTTCCGTTACTGTATTCCTGAGCGCCGTTCCGTTACTGTATTCCCGAGCGCCGTTCCGTTACTGTATTCCTGAGCGCCGTTCCGTTACTGTATTCCCGAGCGCCGTTCCGTTGTTGTATTCCCGAGCGCCGTTCCGTTGTTGTATTCCCGAGCGCCGTTCCGTTACTGTATTCCCGAGCGCCGTTCCGTTGTTGTATTCCCGAGCGCCGTTCCGTTGTTGTATTCCCGAGCGCCGTTCCGTTGTTGTATTCCCGAGCGCCGTTCCGTTATTGTATTCCCGAGCGCCGTTCCGTTATTGTATTCCCGAGCGCCGTTCCGTTATTGTATTCCCGAGCGCCGTTCCGTTGTATTCCCGAGCGTCAGTAATTCCGTAGTTGTATTCCAGGGAACCAGAGGCAAGACAGAACACCAGAAGGAATGGAGGAGTGCATCCCAGGCAAAAGCCAGGGGTTTCACCGGCCTGGGAATGTACAAACCCCTCATCTCTGATACCTTCGTTATTAAGTAATTAATAGATGATGCCCCTGCCTGATGTGAGAGTTCAACATGATCCTCGCACGTTCAAGACAGAAAACTAGTGTTGCTTTCTCTCCCCACTGAAAATATTGGGGTGAGCCAGGCGAGAGTGTCAGTGCCTAGCCTAGCCTAGCAGAAATAGATCTGATGGTTAGTACTGACGAGTCCACGGTCTGTTCTTATTATATTTTTTGTTGCCACTTATTTATTACCCTTAATATTATCGTTATCTTTATTGTTGTTGTTATTATTATGTATTATAGTTGTTTTTATTTCAGTCTTTTTATTATTATTATTATTATTATTATTATTATTATTATTATTATTATTATTATTATTATTATTATTATTATTATTATTATTATATAATTTGTAATTGTTGTTACTATTATTGTTTGTTATAATTATGATCCACACCTATACTTTTCACGTATTATAAAATGTCTAGGCCCACCCAGTATGACTATATCCTCAGCACAGTGGTACATGGCCCTGTAGCTTGTACCATCACTCATTATTACCATTGTAATTGTGTTTACAATTTGTATTTATTGATTGATTGATTCATTCATTCATTTTTACTACTACTACTACTACTACTACTACTACTACTACCACCACCACCATTATTCAGTAGAGTTTGAATGGTGTTTTTAAAATGTTGCTGTATATTTATTATTGTACTTGTTTGTTTTGTGTGTGTGTGTGTGTGTGTATATATATATATATATATATATATATATATATATATATATATATATATATATATATATATATATATATATATATATATATATATATATATATGTATGTATGTATGTATGTATGTACACACACATACATATTATGGGAGGAAATAAAACAGGTTACCCTCGACACAGGGAAGAGAGAATTTTAGAGGGGGAGGGGGGGGTTAAAGCAAATGTAGATGGCTAGGCATGTAATATTTTTTGTTTTTAGGTTATAGATGAGACGAGCTTAGAGAAGTGGGAAGGAGGAATAAGGAGAAATAGTGGATAAAAGAATTATTGTATGGGGGGCAAAGACTGGCGGACATATGGGTAAGAATCTGGGAGTGATGGAGAAGTAATGAATTGATTACTTGCCCAGGTAAGTGGGAGTGCCCCCTCTAGGATGATTAAATGGTATATTGTAAAAAATGTGGGTGCTGAACGATGCCAGTAACGTGAAGTGCGGCATTATCAAGGAAATACTATGTAGCATAGTAATTGCAGTGAGGGGGGGAAAAAAAATTAAAGGCCACAGTATTTCGTAATACATGACCACGAGCATATCAGAAAAATCTTTGAGTGGGCGGAATTACTATTCCTTAATAAGCAAAGGTGGAGCCGTAGATAATGAAAAACAAAAGCAGAGGCTCTGAGGAAGTAACGCTGAGAATTTTAGTACATGCGTACGTCCGTCTAAACAAAACTCTTCTTGCATAATCCCAGAAACGGGCCATATACCAAGTATTAAAAAAAAATGACTACTTGCAGGTAAGTTTACCGTTTAATTGAACAGTACGTAATGTTTAATATTAATGTTACGTTAATGCAATACCATTTCGTGTTTAGTGTGCAAAGTAATGTGTAATAATAGATCAAGATATGGTAGGTCGCTCACTGGAGTAGGCTTCATAAGGTATTGATATGAACTAACAACCATTTAAGTCATTTCTTCAGTGGGCTCTTATTTTGGGAAATCCCTCGTATGAACAACAGGAAAAAAGTTACTTGTCATCCCCACCTGTTTTAATAGTTTTCTTGACATGTACCGTTTATATAGTAATGTTATAATACCTATTAGGCAGGATTAAGTTTTAGGTGCTACTTTGGGGATAGAAACAGTTCAAGAAGGATTAGCACGACAGGATTATGACCGAGCTCACACGCTACTAACATCCCTTGGGATGATTAATTGAGCTGTGGATCATACCACACCTTACAAGGTCCACTCCCCCATTCAGCAATCTGCCTCTCTGAAGAGGCTCAGTAGAGGACTTTAGGTATCTTGCGAGGGAGGAAGCAGTCACGCAGGTAGAGGTTGGAGGACAGGAAACTGACCATAGGGAAATTGGGTACAATTTAGAATGGGAAGAAACTGTTAGAAACAAAAATACTAGTAAAATACCTGACTTTAGGAGAGCAGATTTTGAATTAAAAAGGTACCTTCAAGGAACGGACTGGCAAAGGGTGCCGGGTGAGGTCAGGGACGGAGTTCAGAGAGAACAGATGGAAATAGGTAGGAGTGTTTCATACAGGGACTGCCACGTGTAAGCCTGGTCGCTTCTTGCAGCTTCCCTTATTTCTTGTGTTCTTATGAGAAGGCAGGATGAGAGAGGTGAGGCGTGAGGGTGTAGGACGAGGAGGGAAGATGTGTCCGGAAGGGAGGAAAGAGGAAGGGGGGAGATAGGTGTATGTTGGAATGTCAGGTCATGCTGAAATGAGAGAGGTGAGGTCGAGGCCAGTAGATGGAGTGGAGAAGATGGTAGGGGACGAGCTGAGGGGATTAGGTGAAGTAAATGTAGATAAATTGTATAAATATTTCGTAAAGTTCATACAGGTCAGTTAGTAAATATCCCGTATAGAACAATAAGATCACAAAAAAAAAATTTGCCGTTAATTTCTGTCTTTAGAAAATCACTGGAGTTGGGTGAGGTACCACTAATGTGGAGGCAGGCTAATGTAGTACCCATCTTTAAGAAAGAAGATAAAACTTTAGCGTCTAATTATAGACCTGTCAGCTTAACTTCAGTTGTAGGTAAAATGTTAGAGTCAATAATAGCGAGGAACATTTAGACAAACAACTTGATAAATCAGTCACAGCATGGCTTCACGAAGGGGAAGTCTTGCCTGACAAACTTGTTAAGTTTTTACAGTAAGGTGTACGAGGCAGTAGGTAATGGTGATAGTTATGATATATCTGGACTTTAGTAAAACATTTGACAAGGTCCCCCATCAAAGGCTCCTGAGAAAGGTTAGGGCACACGGGATAGATGGGAAGGTGTTAGGCTGGATAGAGTCATGGCTTGGTAACAGGTGACAGAGTGGTAAGAAACGGCTCAAAATCCGAGTGGGGTCAGTATTAGGGCCATTGTTATTTCTAATATATATATCAATGGCTTGGATAGTGGAATTAGTAGTGATGTTAGTAAATTTGCGGATGACACAAAGATAGATTAATTAGGTCAGAATCGGATGCCATCGCCTTGCAGGCAGACTTAGAATGAACGAATGGACGGATAGATGGCAAATGCAATTTTTTATCATGAAATGCAAAGTGCTTAGCGTAGGTAGAGGAAACCCACACAATAGGTACACATTAAACGACCAAACTCTGGTAGGTACAGGGTAGGAGAAAGATTTAGGAGTTGTAGTTAGCTCTGAACTCCGTCTAGGGAAACAATGCACAGAAGCCAGAAACAAGGCAAATAGGGTACTAGGATTGATTTTTAGGAGTGTTAAAAGTAGAAGGCGGGAAGTAATATTAAAGTTATGCTTGGCGCTGGTCAGACCTCATCTAGACTACGCTGTGCAATTCTGGTCCCCACATTACAGGAAAGATAAAGGTCTATTAGAATCAGTACAGAGGAGAATGACTAAAAGGATACAGGGGATGAGGAGTATTCCTTACGAGGCGAGGTTGAAGCTGTTTAATTTACATTCTTTAGAGAGACGTAGGTTAAGAGGGGACCTGATAGAAGTCTCTAAGTGGTATAAGGGTCATAACAAGGGAGATGTAAGCAAAATTCTTAGGATCAGCAACCAGAGTAGAACAAGAAATAAAGGGTTCAAGCTTTAAAAAAAAAAAAATATATATATATATATAATTTGGTATTACTGAAAAGAAAATGTAGGTTATTCTCTCAAACTATCTATCTATCTAATTATATCTATCTGTGGTGGCATAGGGGGGGAGGCTGAGTAGGTGGGGCACAGAGGAGGGGGCCCCTAATCACACTGATCCTGGTAGAGTCTTAGAAAAGATTGGATTGAGTGCAAAGATAGTTAACATAGTGCAAAGTATGTATGTGGACACAAGAGCTAGATACAGGCTAGGAGACATAGAAACAGACTGGGTGAAGAGTGAGAGAGGAGTTAGGCAGGGCTGTATATATTCACCAACCCTTTTTAGCCTGTATACAGAGGAGCTAGCAGCCAGGATGAGAAGAATGAATACAGGGGTAAGTGTCGGGAATGATAAAGTATGTGTGCTCCTTTATGCAGATGATGTAGTTGTTATGAGTGAATCGGCAGATGAGCTTCAAAGTTTGTTGGATGTAGTGGATGGCTATGGTAGAGACTTTGGAGTAAGGTTTAGCAGTGAGAAAAGCAAAGTAATGATTGTGAATAGGTCAGAGGATGAAAGTAATGTGGTATGGAGACTTGGAGAGAATGAGTTGAGACAGGTGCAAGAATACAAGTACTTAGGGATGTGGATGAGTCCTAGTGGGTGTGCAAAGGCAAAGAATGAAAAGATAAGTATGCTAAACCAGTAGGTAGGTCGATTGGCAAGCGCGGCAAGGATGAGAGCAAGTAAGTATGATGTGTTGAGAGAAGTGTGGAAGAGTGTGGCTGTGCCATGTATAATGTATGGTATGGATGTGATTGCATGGAATGAAAGTGAAATTGATAAGTTAGAAGTGGGCCAGAATAGAGTAGCAAGGATGGCACTGAGTGCACCGAGGTGCACAGCAGTTGAAGCCTTGAGGTGACATGGGATGGAGCACCTTCAGAGAAAGACTGACAAAAGCCACACTTAGGTACAAGATTAGGCTTGAGAGAATGGATGATGCAAGGATAGCAAGGAAGGTGTACCTGTGGAATGAAAGTGGAAGCAAATGGAGGAAGAGATGCATGAGAATGACAGACAGGAATGGATTGCAAGTTGTGTGGGCGATAAGAATGGCTGGTAGGAATCAAAATGAGCGTGAATGGGTGGTAACAAGAGGAGGCAGAGTGGGAGCCGAATGGGATGTGAGAAAATGGAAGAATGAGATAGACAAAGAAGTGAAATGTGTGGGATTGAATGAATGGAAGAATGAGATGGAAAGAAAGAAGACCTTGGAATGGTACAAGGAGAAAGAGGCCCCGAGGTATGAAAGGTGGTATGATGGAAGCCTGGGTGGTGATCTTCTCTTCCGAGCGAGGGCACAGTGTGAATGCAAGGAGTTACAGGTGGTCAGGAGTTACAGGTGAGTCCCGCAGCAAAGTGTGGCAGATGTGTGACATGGGAGAGGATGAGACGGTGGAACATGTGGTGCTGGAGTGTGTGAAGTATGCCAGAGACAGGAATGAGATGATGCAAGTGATACTGACTGAGTTAGGGCATGATAGGAATGAAAGAGTGGAGAAGACGGGAAAAGAGTGGATGGTGTTGTTGCTGGGACTGTGTAGAGAGGCGAATGAAAGGATGATTGAGGCGGTGAAAGAGTTTGGAGAGAATGTGGCGTGCCAGGTGTATGAACAATTAGGATAGAGGATGCTGTTCCTTTCTCTTTTTTTTTTTTTCTCCTTCTACAGGAGTGGCCGATCCAAAGGCCTGGCTCAGGAGTGATCCTGTGCCACCTGTACCATCAAGATCAAGATCAAGGTCATAATGGTGACTGGGTTGTTCTCACTGTCAATTCGCTCATCTTTAACCGCTTCTCCTCGCCTTAACACCCACTCCTTAGGCCTGCCACTCCCAGGACAGAAAATTGCAGGCCCATTCTTCAAATCCCCAAGAGAAGAGGTCTTAAATATGTCTACGGGGGGAAATAGAGACGATTATAAATGGCAGAAAGAACACTACCTTAATCTCGACCTAACTGGAAGGAGAAGCAATTATTCAGGCTACGTGCCCCTCCCCGCTGTCCTGCCGTGGCCTAAGTACTACGAGGCCAATAAATACGCTGTCGATAAATCTGGTGAGTGTCTGAATGTCTGTCTGTGTCTGGGGTGTGGTGGGCGGCCGGTGTGTGTGTGACGGGTCCCAAACACGTTAGTTATTTGGTGATTTCAGAGTTTGTGTTGTTGTTTTCCTTGCCTTTTCTTCTTTTTTGGGATTGTGTTGAGTTTTTGTGACTGTTGTTCGTGGTGGTGGTGGTGGTGGTTGAGGTGTATTGAACGTGCGTGTGTGCGTGTGTTTTGTTATTGATGTTTTATTTATTTTTTTATCTATAGGTATCTAAAATGTCTACCAGTGATGAATATGCTTGTTTTTTATCATTTATTTATTATTTTGAATTGTGTAGTGATTATCCCACCCAATGACCACTACAACCAAACCAATTCATGGAACTTATTGCACTTTAACCTAACCTAATCTAACTTAACTCAACCTAACCTAACTCAACCTAACCTGACTCAACCTAACCTGTCTTAAACCTAACTCAACCTTACCTGTCTTAAACCTAACTCAACCTAACCTGTCTTAAACCTAACTCAACCTAACCTGTCTTAACTCATTCTAACCTAACTTAACCTCACTTAACCTAACTCAACCTAACCTAACTTAACCTAACTCAACCTAATCTAACTTAACTCAACCTAACCTAATTATTTAATTCTCCTGGCTGCACAGTCCAAGATAAGACCAGTTGCCAGTTCCTCCATGTGAATCCACCTTAAACCCAGCCTAACCTAACCTAACCTGACCTAACCCAGCCTAACCGAACCTAACCTGACCAAACCCAGCCTAACCTAACCTAAACTGACCTAACCCAGCCTAACCGAACCTAACCTGACCAAACCCAGCCTAACCTAACCTAAACTGACCTAACCCAGCCTAACCTAACCTAACCTGGCCAAACCTAACCAAACCTAACCCAGTCTAACTTAACCTAACGTAGCCAAGCCAAGTCAAACCCGACCTAATCCAGCCAAACCGCAACCCAACCTAGCCCTACCCAACGTGACCCGACCCAACCCGACCCAGCCCAACTAAACCTAACCCAACCCTACGTGACCCGACCCGACCTAGCCCAGCCCTACCTAACCTGACCTGACCCAGCCGAAACTAATCTGACCTGACCCTTACAGCCCTCAGCGCCAACAGGACGCAGGAGCTGTTGAGTGGCAGTATCTATTCAAGAGATAACGACCTAAACAACAAGGTGTCAATTTTCGTGGGTGACATAACTAAACTGGAGGTGGACGCCATTGTCAACGCTGCCAACAACAGCCTGCGAGGGGGTGGCGGTGTTGACGGGGCGGTGCACAGGGCCGCCGGGAAGTACCTGTTTGATGAGTGCGTCACCCTCAATGGATGTCAAACTGGTGATGCCAAGATTACTGGTGGATACAGACTGCCTGGTAGGTGTTTGTGTGTGTTTTGGGGTGTTTTGGGTGTGTTTTAGGGTGTTTTGCTGTGTTTTGGGTGTTTTGGGGGTGTTTGGGTTCATTTTGGGGTGTTTTGGGTGAGTTTGGGACTGTTTTGTGTGTGTGTTTGGATGTGTTTTGGGGTGTTTGGGTGAGTTTAGGAGTCTTGTGTGTTTTTGGGTGTGTTTTGGGGTATTTGGGTGTGTTTTATGGTGTTTATGAGTGTTTGGGGGTGTGTGGCTGTGTTTGGGTGTGTTTTGGGGTGTTTAGGTGTGTTTTGGAGTGTTTTTGGAATATTTTGTGTTTGTTTGAGTGTTTTGTGTGTGTTTGGGTGTGTTTGAGTGTGTTTAGGTGTGTTTTTGAGTGTTGTGTGTGTTTGTGTGTGTGTGTGTGTGTGTGTGTGTATTTTGAGTTATTTTTGTTATATTATCGTTTTATTTTTGTTTTCTTTGCCTTTATTTATTCAAGGTGCGTAATTTTTTGTCTTATCGTCAGTTTCCATGTGTTTTTCATGTGTTTTATTAATTTTCGGGTGCGCGTCTGTTTTGTGTGGCCTTTGCGTGCGTTTGGGGGGACCATTCCAGCCTCTGCCAATGCATCCTAGCCTCTTCCAGTCCATTCCAGCTTCTCTCGGTGCATGCCAGCCTCTCCCAGTGCATCTCAGCCTCTCCCAGTGCATCCCAGCCTCTCCCAGTGCATCTCAGCCTCTCCCAGTGCATCCCAGCCTCTCCCAGTGCATCTCAGCCTCTCCCAGTGCATCCCAGCCTCTCCCAGTGCATCTCAGCCTCTCCCAGTGCATCCTAGCCTCTCCCAGTGCATCCCAGCCTCTTCCAGCAGATTCTATCCTCTTCTAGTGCATCCCAGCCTCTCCTAGTCCATCCCAGCTTCTCTCAGTGCATCCCAGCCTCTCCAAGTCCATCTGAGCTTCTGTCAAAGCATCCCAGCTTCTCTCAATCCCAGCCTCTCCTAGTGCATCCCAGCCTCTCCCAGTGCATCTCAGCCTCTCCCAGTCCATTTCAGTCTCTCCCAGTGCATCCCAGCCTCTCCCTGTCCACCCCAGCCTCTCCCAGTCCATCCTAGCTTGTCCCAGTGCATCCCAACCTTTCCTGGTGTATCCCAGCCTCTCCCAGTGCATCCCAGCCTCTCCCTGTCTACCCCAGCCTCTCCCAGTCTATCCAATCATGTTCCAATCTCTAATCCATTTCCCTCCCAGCCTCTCACAATCCACTCCAGCCTCCCAGCCTCTCCCAGCACCCCTCTCTCTCTCTCTTGCACCTTTGTCAAGCCCCTAAGCCCACCCCCAGCACCACCACACCCTCCTCACTCTCCCTCTCTGTCTTGCAGCGCGGTACATCATCCACACGGTCGGCCCAGTAGGAGAGAGACCCGCCTTGCTCGAGTCCTGCTATCGACGTTCTCTCCAGATTGCCATGGAAAATAACCTTCGCACTGTGGCCTTCCCCTGCATCTCCACGGGGGTGTATGGGTATCCTGGGGAGGCGGCAGTGAGGGTGGTGCTCCCCATAGTAAGGACGATGCTGGAGGCACACAAAAGGGAGTTCGACAGGGTGATCTTCTGCCTGTTCCTCAAACCTGATGTGGATTTGTATCACCGGTATCTCCCAGTGTTCTTCCCTCTCTAGTGAGGATAGCTTAGGGTTGCCAGACGTCCGGATTTCCCTGGACATATCCGGAAATCAGATAACGAAACCTGCGTCCGGGGGGATTCCTGAAAATCCCTCAAATGTCTGGAATTTCACCTTTCATCATTACTAACTAAAAAATCCATCATTACCAACTGTTAAAAAATCACATTTATTAAATTTACTTGGGTTGAAATGATAGGAGAGAGAGAGAGGGGGGGTTCACCGAGTGGCAACTGCTTTGGTTTGGATTCAGTCAAGACTCTGACGTGTATGGGTCCTGTATGAAGGTGCTTGCAGCCTTCTGGAAATTTGATAGTTGATATATGGCAACCCTATGATAGGTTAGGAGCAGGAGGCGATGGGGTGTGTCTGGGAAAGTGATGGGGTGTTAGGGGAAGTGATGGGGTGTAGGAGGCAGTGATGGGGTGTGTACTAAAGGTGTTTTTTTGTGTTATAAGGTGTTTTCTGTTTTTTTTTTTTATTTTAGGTTAGTTTACGTTAAAGGAAGAGCAAGAGATGTGTGTTTTAAGGTGTTTTAGCAAGAATAGGTGTTTTTTTTGGTGTTTTTTAAGGTGATTTTCTTTATTTTTACTGTTTTGTTTAAGTTAGATTAGTAGAAAAGGGATGGGCTGTTTTATGAATGTTGAAGAGAATGTTTGGAGTGTTTTGTTGTGTGTGTGTGTGTGTGTGTGTGTGTGTGTGTGTGTGTGTGTGTGTGTGTGTGTGTGTCTGGTTAGTTTTAGTCACGAGCCCTTGACCTTTTACACGCTGACCCCCTCAAAGTTGGGTCATTGAAGTTGGGGGTCCTCTCTGTACACCACCCACTCAGCCTCCCCCCCTACCTATGCCACCACAGACAGACAGATAGATAGATAGATAGATAGAGGAGGAGAATAACCTGCATTTTCTTTCAATTTATACCCTTTTATAATTTTCAACGATTTTTCTCCCTCCCATCATGTGCTTCCCTACCTCCCCCACCCCCCCCAGGAGAGTGTCCAGGCCCCCTCCCCCTCACCCTCCCTGTTGAGAACCACTAGCTTAAGTTGTATTAGGTTATAGCAGAGGTTGATGGGGGGTTCTGGGGAGGTTGGGGGTTCTGGGGAGGGGAGGCTGAAATAAAAATGTGAATTATTATAGAAAATGTGAAAATATTGCATAATCCAGCATTGAAATTTGTGTTAACTTGTTGTTAGTGAGTAAAGCTGTTCAGTTATTGTAAGTAATGACAGATTAAAGCTGTATAAGAAATATATTGTAAGTATCTAGTGTGTGTGTATGTGTGTGTGTGGTAAGCCTGGAGTGTCTGTCTGTCTGAGTGTCTGCCTCTATCTCTGTCATTGTCTGTCTGTCTGTCTGTCTGTCTGTCTGTATCTTTATTTGTGTGTGTGTGTGTGTGTGTGTGTGTGTGTGTGTGTGTGTGTGTGTGTGTGTGTGTGTGTGTGTGTGTGTGTGTGTTTCTCTCTCATTTGTGTTGTGTACTTCAGAATAACTCTCTCTCTCTCTCTCTCTCTCTCTCTCTCTCTCTCTCTCTCTCTCTCTCTCTCTCTCTCTCTCTCTCTCTCTCTCTCTCTCTCTCTCTCTCTCTCTCTCTAATGCACAAACCCTTACTCTTCCTCCTCCTCCTCCTCCTCCTCCTCATCCTCCTCCTCCTCCTCTGGATCTAATACTTATAAAAATTACTTAATATTATCATACATAGGAGAGAAGCTTGTGTTTAAAGTGAATGATAAAGTATTAGTAATTTGTTAAGTTTATTTTATGAATATTTGCAGTGTATAGTGAACTTGCAAATATAGTGACAGAATCATTAAGTGTTTTGGCCATGTGTGTGTGTGTGTGTGTGTGTGTTGGTGGTAGTTAAAATTTTTCTTTTTCCTGATTCTTCTTCTTCTTCTTCTTCTTCTTCTTCTTCTTCTTCTTCTTTTTCCATTATTATTACTATTATTATTATTTCTACTGTTTTACCACCACTACCACCACCACTACTACTACTATTACTACTACTACTACTACTACTACTATCATCGTGATCAGAAGGGCTGTGACAGACTTGAAATAATGATGTAAGATTTAAATTACTATTATTATTAACAAATTAGCCTTTATAACCATTTCTCTCTCTCTCTCTCTCTCTCTCTCTCTCTCTCTCTCTCTCTCTCTCTCTCTCTCTCTCTCATTGATATTATTAAGTTTTCAGGCATTTATTTTTTTTAATTATGCGCTATGATTTGAATGTATACTAGCGAATAAACTCAAATTATCGTACATTTTTTTGCTGTTTTTCTAACCTGTTGTGCGCTGTATGATTAATTATGTTCGAATGTGTACTAACGAATAAACTCAAATTATCGTACATTTTTTTGCTGTTTTTCTGACCTGTTGTGCGTTCTGTGTTTAAATATGTTCAGTTTTGTTTTCGTATGTGTTTTATTACCTTCTCTCATTTTCCTTATTAATTGTTTATTTATTCTTATTTTTCTAATATAAGTTTTGTGTCTAAGTTATTTATTTTCTCTCGTGTCAATATATATATATTTTTTTGTTTTCTTTTTGCTTTTCTCGTGTATTTGTGAGTATTATTTTATATGTGCTTTGTTATTTCCTTGTCTCATGTCTTCATTTATTCATCACCCCATTTTTTTCATCTTTTCCTCTGCAATTTTGTATTTTTCTTCGTTATTTCCTATTTATCACGTTCGTCACACTTGCTTTGATAACTCTTACGTTTTTCTTTTTCATATTTTATTTAATTTATTTTCTTTTCATCTCTCCCTCAGTAATTTTGTGCTTTTCTCATTTCATATTTTTATTTCTTTTATCACGTTTCATTTGATAATTACTTTTTTTTCTGCCTTTCTGAAAACCTGATGTGTTTCATATATGCATGTGCCCAGATGTGGTGTGGTGGAGCTCCTGTGGTGGTGTGGTGGTGTGGTGGTATTGTGTTGTGGGTTCTGCCAGGGAGCAGCGCCCCCCGCATCTTCCCCACTCGAAGGGGGTAACCAGGTGTTGACAGGGAAAGAATGAATGGGTCTCTCTCTCTCTCTCTCTCTCTCTCTCTCTCTCTCTCTCTCTCTCTCTCTCTATCTATCTATCTATCTATCTATCTGTCTATCTATCTATCTATCTCTATCTCGTCATAATCATATTTCCCACTATCTCAATATTCCCCATTATCTCCATAGTTTAAATCTCTCCATTTCTTTTTGTCACCCAGGGCTTGTCTCTCTCAGTTCCTCTGTTCTACCTAATATATCTAATTGGTAGCCATAACTTCTTGGTGTGTAGGTTATATTAACTTTGTATCATCAGTATCTCTCTATGTATAATCTTTAGATATCGTTATCTCTAAGTATTGTTGTGAAATTCCATAATTTTTCATAATCTTGTCTCTGGAAGTATAATTTTTTTTTTCATATCTCGATTATCATAATGGATTATTTTTCGTAATTGAATTTATAATATTTATTCAGTTATGCTTATTTGTGTATTTATTTATTTGTTTTATTTATTTGTACATTATGTATTTCCCTGATATTTTTCTCTCTCTCTCGTCACAATAGATAGCATACACGTGCAAAAATATATATTGCTTTAATTTTTCATCTATTTCCTCGCACCCTCTGTGAAAACCCACTGTGGTATGGTCATAAACTTTTGACCCTCGTGGCATCTCGTGGTGTGCTCTCTTTGATCCTCTTATATTACTGCTATACCATTCTTTTCTCCTATTCAACATTTAAATTTCCAAAGACAAAACATGCTATTATCCAGGAAATAATCATAAAATAGAAATATCTTTAGTAAATAGTTAAAATAAGGAGTTTAAATTTATAGTAAAAAGTTTCCGATATCTTATGAGTGCTCTATAAATACTTGGATCCTCTTACACTATGCGTTCTGTCATCTATTGTTCCTGACGTCATATAGTTTTCTCTTCGCTTTAAGTGAATGTTTTCGCACCAGCGTGTTTTCTTATTTCATCATTCAGTGTAAATGTTTTGGTCCAAATATATTAGTATATGGTCGTTATTTTCTTGAGATTTAGATCTAGTTACATGCACAATAATTCAGTAAGCAACATATATTCATTTCAGGCAGTAGACTCGATGCACCGCGGTGATATAGTATTTATCTTTTATATAAACACACCAAACTGTGTTAAAATATTACGAAAATCAGCAAAATCCCTGTTTTTCGTTCGAAATTTACGTTCAGAGGCCACTTATACACAATGTAGCTTTGAATAGATATCTTAGGCAAACCTGTGTTTTCCTGTTTATTTATTCTATTTCTGTATTGCAAAACTTTTCCAAACATTGACTCCATTTGTTTTGTATATTGATAAACTAAACAAGATGCAAACGGTCCAAACCTAACGCAACACACTGCATGCGTTGATGTCGTTGCTAATACTACAACATTTACAATTTCTAAGCAGAAACAAGATTTTCCAGAGATTGGTAGATATGATTAGATACACATTTAATTGTTGCACAATGCTTTGGCAACACAAAGATAGACATGCTTTTATTGCTAAGAAATCTATACAAAAAGATATATTTCTCGTGATGTAATGCATTTAAAATGTTTACCCCCCAAATCACCTCCCCATTACCTCCCCGTCCTCTGACTCCTCCCCATCTCCTTATTTACCCCCCTCCCCACCAAACCCAGAGGGACCCAACCCACCCCTTCCAGTTTTTAGGGGGCACTTAGCTTTGCGGAGATCAATTTTGCCAATATCTCTTCCGTGTGTCGAGGAACTTTGACAAAATCTGGATAAATATTTGGGCATTGACAATTTATAAATATTTATTGTGTTTGAGCAGCGAAATGATCGTGAAATGAAGTGAAATATCACGCAAATGTCGCTCAGAATGGTGGAAATGGTCCCATTCAGAGCATTTCGTGACTTTGCAGGGTAAATATGCAAGATACGCTGTGGATTAGTGATTGCACATGGGTAGTGCAATGCTGGCCACGTCTTGCCACCTGAACACCACCACTACAGCGTCCGGTGCATGTGATGACAGCGTGGAGCGAGAATAACACGTTCACGGCAGCCACACTTCTAACCCGACCAATAATCGTCTCTTGAAGTATCTACAGTTCTTCCATTCACTTGGTAATTGGATTCCTTCCATTCACGGCTTTCCCAGGATGATACATTGTCACTCTATACTGAGTGCGGAACGGCCAGTGGCGGAGGCCGAGGCAGGGGCGGATCACGGCACCTACACTTCTAACCCGACCAATAACCGTCTCTTGAAGTATTTCCAGTTATTCCATTCTTAGTAACTGATAAGCCTATGGATTCCACCCACTCACTGCCTTCCCAGGATGATATATTCAGTTGGTCTCTCTAAACTGAGCGCGGAGCGGCCAGCGGGGGAGGCTGAGGCAGTCAGTGGCCAGCCAAGCCCAGCTACCCAGGCCTAGCGCGCCACGGACCTCCGTGGTCCTCTCCGCTCTACGCCTCTGCCTGACATGCTGGCTGGTGACTGGTCTGCTCCATCCCACTATTATAGCCTCACTGTTGTCTACGATCAGAAAATTATCAATTGGTTTCATATGAGGAGGTCGTTGATAATTGCAGTGTAGATGTTGACAGAATGGTATTGCATGGTATCGCTCTCAGCCTCCCCACCTCTCCACGCATGCAAACCTCTGCCTGTGCATACTCCCTGCTGCTCATCGCCTGCATCTTGAAGCACGATCCCTTCCTACATACTGGCTGATTACCACTTCTTTCATAATCATAAAAAAAATTATGTAGATAATTCTACACAAGAGAACCGCATATCTCGGAGGCAAGGCAACACTCACAAGGTTGTCTGGCGCGCTCGCCGCGACCAGCACGCAAGCTGCCGCTGCCCCAGCCACCCTCTGCTCACTCGCCGCTCACCGCCGCCGACCAGGTCAAGTCCTTCTAGACGCACACGCCCGGAACGCCGAGGTGTGTGTGTGTGTGTGTGTGTGTGTGGGTGGGTGGTAGGTGTGGATGTGGGTGTGTGGGTGTGTGTGTGCGCGCGCGCGCGCTCTTCGATCACTTCTCCAAGACAGGTCACCTGCTCTCCACTTCCCTCGCCAACCTGGTCTTTTCTGACCTGTCCCCACATGTATCTCCTTGCCAGCGCTAATTAATATATTTTAGACACCAGCCCGCCTCTTATCACAATATCTATCCACGCTACGCATCCTTTGCTCCATTATCATCGTGTATCTCCATTAATTGATTTTCATATTTATCATCTCTCCTGACATCCATATTGTCACCCCGATTCGGCCTTCACATCACATATATATGACCCAATAATTCTCTTCCCCAGCGATAATCTATGAATATTATCTCTCAGACGGGCTTGAGATAGCAAGTTGAAGTTGGCGGGGAGAACGAGTCTGCCGTGGAGGGTGTGGGAGAGGGAGGGAGAGGAAGGGAGAGCAAAATGAAAGAGGCTCTGTAACCAGCTTGGTGATGGCGGAGCTGTAAACACTGTCGCGGGGCTTGAGTCTGTCATCCTTTTTGCCCCTAGCGACCCACCGCGCCCTCACACCGCACCCTATTACTGGTGAGCCTTGCTGCGCACCCCTGACCCACGCCGCAGTACAAATAGACCCCCGATAATGGGTGAAATAAGGGCGAAATAGGCGAGTTATGATCTCACGAGTGCCCTGCCGCCTAACACCATCAATCGAATGAAAAGCGTTTGGTGTATTTTGGCTTTTTTTCCGTTGCTGCGTGGGCGGTGGACGTTGTGGGCGTGCAGCAGTGTCCGCCCACGCCCTAGACATTGGTGTGGGTGGGGCATGGGTCAGGAGGAAGTCCCAGTGAGTCAGAATAAGTGAGTGACTGAATTATGAGTCAGAAATGGGTCAGTTATGCTTTGGGTGGTGGTTAGGTCAAGAAGTGGGCGTGTTTGGGGTCACATGGTCAGGTCACGGGCGTACATTTCGTGTCATGAGTGCCTGGTGGGATTGAGGAAGCGCCAAGATGAGTCAGAAGTGAGTCGGTTACCAGGGAGTGAGTCGGGTGAGGTCAGGTCAAGCCGAGTGCGTGTTTAGGGTCACGTAAGGAAGCGAGGTCAACTAGTGAGTAACATAGGGTTAGAAAAGGTGAATATAGAGTCGGTTATGCTTGGTGAAGGTAGGTGAGGTCAGGTCATGCAGTGAATGAGCTGGCAGGGTCACTAATGAAATTTTTATTAATAGCTCTTGTAATTTGTATTAATATATTTTACTAGATTGCATTTATGACTTGTATATTAAGATTTAGTTTAGAATTATTGCTGTTATGAAAATGTGTGTGGTATATTCTCTCTCTCTCTCTCTCTCTCTCTCTCTCTCTCTCTCTCTCTCTCTCTCTCTCTCTCTCTCTCTCTCTCTCTCTCTCTCTCTCTCTCTCTCTCTCTCTCTCTCATTTATTTATTTGTTTCAGTTAAGATGGGTCGACTGAAACACTGTGTTGCTGTGAGGCTGTGCTGTGTGCTGGGTCCTGGTGAGTATGTGTGTGTGTGTGTGTGTGTGTGTGTGTGTGTGTGTGTGTGTGTCCACCTAATTGTGCTGTACAGGGTGAAACAAAAATCATTACTGCATCAATAAATAAAATTAATAATAATAATGTTTGTGTGTGTGTGTGTGTGTGTTGCAGGTGCCTGAGGAGAGGGGGAGGAGGAGGAGGAGGGGGGCAAGGGAGCTGCTGCCACCACAATGGGCCAGAACCTGTGCTGTCCGAAGAAGGGGCAGCCCCCCCCGCCCCACCAGCCCTTCATGGACTTTGGTGAGGCACTGGCACTGTTTGGCACTTTTAAATTAGCTTAGGTTAGGTTAAGTATTGGCTAGGTTAGGTTAGGTTAGGTTAAGGTTATTGGTTAGGTATTGGCTAGGTTAGGTTAAGTATTGGCTAGGTTAGGTTAGGTTTAGTAGGTTAGGTCAAGTATTGGTTAGGTTAGGTTAGTTGAGTATTGGCTAGGTTAGGTTAGGTTCAGTATTGGTTAGGTTAGCTTAGGTTAGGTTATGCTAGTTGAGTATTGGCTAGGTTAGGTTAGGTTATGCTAGGTTAAGTATTGGCTAGGTTAGGTTAAGTATTGGCTAGATTAGGTTAGGTTAAGTATTGGCTAGGTTAGGTTAGGTTAAGTATTGGCTAGGTTAGGTTAGGTTAAGTATTGGCTAGGTTAGGTTAGGTTAAGTATTGGCTGTTATGCTGTATCAATTAATTTTTAGGTCTATTTAATGTATTGGAAGTTAGTTCATTAAGTGGTTATTATTTTGTTTAGTGTGTGTGTGTGTGTGTGTGTGTTTGTGTGTGTGTGTGTGTGTGTGTGTGTGTGTGTGTGTGTGTGTGTGTGTGTGTGTGTCATCCTATCTATGTATCTCTCTAATATTCCATACATATAAAGAATAAGATAGGAGAATATTTACTATAAGATACACAAAAAAAAATAAATAAAAACATCAATTTATACCATTTTTGTGTGTGTGTGTGTGTGTGTGCGTTTGTTTCCAGGTAAGGCTGACGGGGCTGCCATGACGCCACCACACGGAGGGGGAGGGGGCGGATCCAACCCCCGCTACTACCCAGAGCCGGCAAGAGGAAGCCGTCCTGCATATAACTCGCAGCAGCATGGCGTAGATGTAATCAGGTCCAACTCAGGCCAAGGTGTGTGGTGGTGGCGGGTGGTGGTGGGTGTTATAAGATTGTTAGTGTAAGGTATGTGGTATTGATAGTAGTAGTAGTAGTAGTAGTAGTAGTAGTAGTAGTGTGTGTGTTTAAAAATTATCTCGGCCTTTCTATTTATTTTTTCTGTTATTGTGTTTGTTTGTACGTGTGTCTCCCCCCGCAGGTCTTCCCCCACACAGCTGGAGTCAGCACGGCGGACACATGAGGATGAGGAAAGAGTCAGGTATGTTCGTTTGTCCGTTTGTGCGTTTGTCTGTGTGTCTGTTTTCATATTTGCAAACCGTTTGTGTGTTTTAAGTTTATTATTTTGTGTTTTATTTGAAATTTCTCGTGTTTTTTTTTTTTTTTTGCGTGTTTGTTTGTACGTTTGATTTTTTCTGTGTTTATTTATTTATTTGTGTTTTTTTTTTTCAATTTTCATTTATTTTTAGAGTTTTCAATGTGTTTTTTTATTTTTCTATTTATTTTTAAGGTACTTAGAAATTTGTCAGTGTTATATTGTGCATTTTTTTGTGTTTTATTTCAATTTTAGTTACTTCAATTCTTTTCTTTTATTTTTTAGTGTTTAATTATTTTTTCTGGTGTTTTAATAGTCAAGAATGTGCGTGTTTCGTTTCTTGTTGTTTTTTACGTTTTTTTATTCTTATTTTAGCGTTATTTAGCGTATGTCTGTATGTCTGTTTCATTTATTACGTTTAATTTTATTAGTTTGTTTATGATTTGTGTGTTTTTTCCTTGTTTTTTCCATTGGTTTGTGTGTGGCCTGCCTTGCTTGTGGTGGTGGTGGTGGTGGTGGTGGTGCTTGTGTGGTAAATGTGGTGAAATAGTGCGGTACTCCCAGCGGTGGTCCCCTGCACTACAAGGTGGGTGTGGTGGTGGTGGTAGTGGTAGTAGTAGTGGTAGTGGTGGTTGTAGTGGTAGTAGTAGTGGTGGTGGTGGTTGTAATGGTGTGTGTGGTAGTGGTAGGAGGATGAGAAGGGAAAGAATAGTAGTAGTAGTAGTAGTGGTAGTGGTAGTAGTAGTAGTTGTAGTACTTGGGGAGGTGTTGGTGGTGGTGGTGGTGGTGGTGGTGGTGGTGGTGGTGGAAGAGGATGATAGGGGAGGAAGAGGGGAAGGAGGATGGTAATAGTAGCAGTAGCAGTAGTAGTAATAGTAGTAGTAGTAGTAGTAGTAGTAGTAGTAGTAGTAGTAGTAGTAGTAGCAGTAGTAATCTATCTTATATATCATAAAAAAATAATAATAATAAGAACTATTGAAACATTTTTCCTAGTCATTAATTCTCACAATTCTTTTCTTCCTCAACATCCATCCACTCTGTTCCACTTGCATTCCACCTTTCCACCTTGATTCTGCTCCATTCTGACTGTTCCACATGCATTCCACCGTGATTCTGATCCATTCTGACTCTGTTCCTCCTTGTGAAACCCTAGAATAGTAATAGTAGTAGTAGTAGTAGTAGTAGTATTTTATCTCTTCTCTATTAAAAAAATTAATTTATGACAATATTAATAAAAACATCCTATTATGATTAATACTCAAATTTTTTCCCTTCTTTCCAACACTGTGCCCTGTTCCGCCTCAATTCCACCTCACTTCCACATCACTGCCGCTCCGTTCTGCTGCCCCACCCCGTGCCGCCCCACAGAGCCCGGGACGCCCTCCACGCCATCCCGGGGCGGACGCATAGTTCTGGCTATGTACACTTTTCAAGGTCGCAGTAACGGAGAATTGTCATTTGAGAAGGGCGATCGTATGGAAATTATCAATGACTCGTAAGTGTGTGTGTGTGTTTCTCAGAGTCCTTATTGTTATATGTGTGTGTGTGTGTTTGTATGCTTGTATCTATCCAAATCATCACCATTTTCTTATATTACAAAAACCCCAATATTTTACAAGCTTTCTATATCAGCACCAGCAATAACATTCCTCCTTCCACAGCGACACTGACTGGTGGCTGGCCCGACACCTGACCCGACTCATTGAAGGCTACATTCCCAAGAACTATGTGGCCTCTGCTTCATCGCTGGAGTGTCAGGAGTGAGTGTGTGGGGCGTCTTGTGCCCTGCCCTACCTAGCCTTGCCTAACCGCTGCAGAGGATGTAGTAATGATAGTGACAAATTGACAGTTTTTGATATCAGCGTAATTTTTGTGATTCCAGGGTAGTTTTTGTGATTCCAGCCTAGTTTTGTGGTCATTTCAGTCTATTTTTTTATAATTTAAGTTTTTTTTTTCATTTAAGCCTATTTTTTGTCATCTAGGCCTATTTTTTGTTATCTAGGCTTAGTTCTTTGGTATCTAAGTGAAGTTTTTTATCATTCCAGAAAATTTCAGCCTAGTTTTTGTGTCATAAGCCAAGTTTTTATATGATATGAGACTTGTTTTTTGTCATTTATTGTATTTAAGTAAGCTTGTGATGTGCTCTGCCCTGCCAAGCCTTGTTAAGCTCTTACTGTGAATAATAATGGTAATAATAAGTAGTTTTCATTACATTTCATCTACTACTACTACTACTACTCTGTCCTCACATCCCCTAATCTCCCTCTTACAGCTGGTACTTCGGCAAAATAGCACGAAAGGAGGCTGAGAAACTCCTGATGGCCCGAGGGAACCTGAGAGGAACCTTCTTGATCCGAATGTCTGAACAAACCAGTCATGGATACTCACTCAGCATACGGGTCGGTACTACTACTACTACTACTACTATTACTATGACTACTACTGTTTTAAATACATACTCCCTGCCTCTGTCACTTCTTCTTCTGTGTATAGGAAAGAGTGCAGTATTTGTGTGTTAATATGTGGTATCAGACAGCTGTTGGACCATTGAATATATTTAAAGATTATATATGAATTTAATCACCTATATTACCAATGAATAAATGAGAATATAGCTAGTATCTTCCAACGAGACTTGCTTTTCTCTTGCTTGTGACCTCTCTCAACTTTTCCTATTGCATCTCAGCCTATTCCAATTCATCCCAGCCTCTCCCAGTGCATCCCAGCCTCTCCCAGTGCATCTCAGCCTCTCCCAGTCCATCTCAGCCTCTCCCAGTCCATCCCAGCCTCTCCCAGTCCATCCCAGCCTCTCCCAGTTCATCTTAGCCTTTCCCAGTGCTTCTCATCCTCTCCCAGTGCATCCCTGCCTCTCCCAGTGCATCCCAGCCTCTCCTAGTCCATCCCAGCCTCTCCCAGTGCATCCCAGCCTCTCCCAGTGCATCCCAGCCTCTTCCAATCCACCTGAACCACTCTCATTGCATCTTATTCTCTCCCAGTGCATTCCAAGCCTCTTCTGTGCCATTCAACTTCTTTTCCGAGCCTCACCTCACCCTCTTCCACTGCAGGACTGGGACAGCAATAAGGGCGAACACGTGAAACATTACCGGATTAAGGTGACAGATGGTGGCAGTTACTTCATCACCTCCACACAAGCCTTCCGCACCCTCAACGACCTCGTGGACGCGTACAAGAGTGAGTGGCACATATGCACACAAGCACACACACACGCACATACATACACTCAATCACACTCCCATACATACACTGAAAAACGTTGCGAAACACCGTAAAACGCATCAAAACAGGGAAATAACGTCAAAATTACACAAAAAAAATCTTACGTGCCCCACACATGCCCAAACACCGCAAAATACTCAAATAACACTCAAATACACCCAAAAAAAAGCAGATTTTCACACACCCAACTTTGAAAACACCCCAGATCAACCAATACACACCCAAACACACTCAAAACACCCCATACACACCCACAACACCCCAAACACACCCACAACACCCCAAAAAACACCCACAAAACCCTACCATTTCTAATAAAACCTATCCCTTACATCTCCCACACACACACACACACACAGAAAAACACCCCAAAAACACTCAAAACATCCTTAAAAACCTACCATTTCTAAAAAAACACCCCAAACACACTCAAAACACCCTTAAAAACCAACCATTTCTATAAAAAAACACCCTTTCATTACCTTAACCCCTTTTCCTCCTCTTCCCTTGCACACACAGAGAACAACTATGGCCTGGCTTGCCTTCTGCAGTACCCGTGTCCGAGACCTCAGCCTCAAAAGTGGGACCTGTCGAGGGAGACGAAAGACCAATGGGAGATAGAGAGAACAGCACTTACAATG
>NC_087199.1:215000-217500 GCF_035594125.1 Scylla paramamosain
CTTGACATGACAAGGTTGGCATGAGCTGAGATGCTTATGACACCAAATATTTAAGCGACAAAAAGAACGTAACAGTTTTCATGACAAATCTGACAGGCGTTGACAAGACACACTGCCCCCACAAGCCCTGGGAAGGCGACATGACAGTGACAGGTCCTCAAACATGACACGGAAGGCAGGGAAGGGGGTGACATGACAGGATGAAGCAAAGCCGTTTGTCATGTTGAATAAAACCTTGAAAACAATAAAAAAAACATAAAAAAACGGATTATACTGGTAGTGGTCCAATACATAGATTAGAGAAAGGCTGAGTGAGAGATTGAGCGAGTGTAGAGCGAGCGAGAGAGAGCGAGAGAGAGAGAGAGAGTAAGGAGACCAACCTCTTCCGCAGTCTTCAATCTTAAATTTCTTTCTATAACATGATAGACTTGTATATATATTATGCGTACATGTGCGTGTGTGTGCGCGTGTGTGTGTACAATGCAGCAGAGTGTACAGTAGTAGTGTAAAGATAAGAAATGACCCTCGAACTGTGACCTGAACCCTTTCAATGTCAACTGGCTGGATGACGTAAACAGTGCCAGTCATCTCAGTCTGTCCCAAATGGAAACAGTGAGAGAGGCTTCACTCAGTCTATGGTAGAAGAGAAATGGCAGAGAGAAATGGTGGTACGTACCCTGGAAATGGGGAAATAGATGGAAATATACGAGAAAATTGGTAGAAAAGATGAGATATGCTCGGAAAATGGGGAGATGTTGTTTTAAAAAAGGTTTATGATGACGAAAAATGCTGGGAAATGTTTAAGTTTCCCTGGAAATTGGGAGAGAAATGGGATGTGTCTGGGAAATTGATAAATGGCTCTGGAAATGGGAGGAAAAATAGAAAGGAAGTTTGAAAAGATGAAATGCCGTTTGAGAAATGCCCCGGAATTTTGGAGACTAGCTAAAAAGTTTAAAAAATAATAATAGTTTGGAAAAATCTGGAAAAAAAAATAGAAAATGAAAAAAATTGTACCAGATCATTGAAATAAAAAAAATTAAAAAAATAATCCCCAAAAAAGCAAGAAATTTAAATAAAAAGAGAGAGAATAAGAAAAAAAACACTGATAAAAGAGAGAAGAAGATAAGATAAGAAGAAGAGAAACAAGAATAAACAAGAAAAAAATAGGAAAACACCAATAAAGGATAGAAACAAAAAAAAAAAACAATAAATGAAGGAAAATAACAAGAAAACAACAAGAATAACAACAACAACAACCCAAAAAAAGACTTAGAAAAATAAAGCAAAGATGCAGAAGGAGGAATAATGAAGAAAATTCAAAATAAAACAGTGAATAGTGAATGATAATGATAAATATAAGTGAAAAAATGTAAATAGGAGATTATTGATTAATTACTGGAAAAAAGAAGAAGAAGAAGAAGAAGAAGAGACAGGAGGAGGAAATAATTGATAAATATTGAAGGAAGTGAATAAAAAAATGAATAAATAGATAAATAAAAGATAAATGATAAAGAGAGGAAGAAGAGGACAGGAGATTAAACTGAAAAAAAATAAATAGTTTGTTTTTGAAACGTAAACAAACAAAATTAATTGAAATATTGAAAAAAATCACTCAGAAAAACAAACACAAACAAACAAACAAACAAACGAACGAACGAACAAACTGTGCTAACCAAATGCTAAAGTGAACATTGACAAACAAACAAACAAACATTTAGGTTAAGAGTTTTGTCACCTCCATGATAAGCAGTGGTATGTGTGTGTGTGTGTGTGTGTGTGTGTGTGTGTGTGTGTGTACATGTGTTTGTCTGTACGTCTGTGTGTATGCAAGTTAACTAATATTGTAGTATATTCACATTGTAGAGTGTGTACGTATGTGTGTGTGTGTGTGTGTGCGTGTGCGTGTGTACGTACGCATGCCTCGTCCATTATATCTTACATAAAACACTTAAAAGCACTTATTTACTTATATATTCATCTGTCTGTCTGTCTGTCTGTCTGTCTATCTATCTACCTACCTCATTTTAATTAGTTATCTATCTATCTATCTATCCATCTGTCTGTCCATCTGTCTGTCCGTCTGTCTGTCTGTCTGTCTGTCAGTCACACCCTTCACTGTTAATCGCACAAATACTCAAAAAATCGAGGCAACTAGGAATGCATCTTGCGCGCGCTTGTGTGTGTGTGTGTGTGTGTGTGTGTGTGCATGCGCGTGTGTGCGTGGGCGGCAGGGGCACTCCATAGGGCCCCCTCCTGCCCCCTGCCGCCCCTGTGTCGCTGTCACTGCTATAAGTTCAGCAGTAAATCTTTCTCATAAACTGTAGCTTAAAATTCTTGTAGTGTAAGTCTTGTTTACCAAAGGATTAACCAATACGTTTACGTGTGCGCGTTCCAGGGGCGTGGGCATGTGCGCGTGTGTACGTCAGGAATGTACGCATCATCCTGTGCGCTGGAGGAGGAGGAGGAGGAGGAGGAGGATGAGGAAGAGGAAGAAAAGAGA
>NC_087199.1:222500-227500 GCF_035594125.1 Scylla paramamosain
TCAAGATGGCGGCGGGCAGTGGTAGACACAGCGCATCGCCTCCGTTATTTCCCTCCGTAGCGGCTCAGGATGCCGTCAAATCTTTATACCCGATGGTGAACGAGGAGGAGACGCCCCTTCCGCGCTGCTGGAGTAGTAAAGACAAGTACAGCTTCATTGGACTCTCTCAAAACAACCTTAGAGTCCATTACAAAGGTAGGAGATTCTTCATCACCCTTCTTTGTTTATACTAACATTTTCGCCCCCTGCCGCCCCCCACGCCCCCCGCGGCCCCTCAGCTGCTGTAGGGGTAGCTTAAGGTCCGCGGCGTAACCTGTGGGCGTGGTGGACCTGCGGGCGTGGCGGTTATGGGCGGAAATAAGCAGTGAATATTCTCGTTTTCATTCCTTTGTTTAGCTGATCAGCTGATTCGAGGGGAGGGGGTGGGGGGTGGTGAAGGGGGGCATAGGGGGTGGTAGGGGGGTTAAGTTACATTGTGGTTAGGTTAAGTTAGGTTAGGTTAAATTAGGTTAGGTCTTGACGTATTTTTAAGTTATTTATTTATTTATTATCTTTTTTGCGTGAATCAGCTGTTTTGGGGGGTGGAGGGGGGAAAGGGGTAAGGGAGGGGGGCAGGGGTGGCATTGGGGGTAAATTTAAGGGCTTTTTTAGGGTCATTTAGGGGTCAATCATTGCAATCTGGGGTCTTTTGGCGTCCTGTGTGGGTTATCAGCTGTTATTGGGGGTGTGGGGGTGTGGGGGGTGGGGGTGGCAGGGAGAGTAGGGGGTAAGGGGGAGCGGGTATTAAGGGGGGCAGGGAGAGGCTAGGTAAGGTTAGTTTAAGTGAATATTTGTTGTAATTATTTTCTTTGTTTTTTTTTATTTATTTGTTTCTTTAAGTCAGCTGATGGTGGCGGTGGTGGTGGTGGTGGTGATGGTGGTGGTACTCTGGGAAAGCAAGGTGGTGATGGTGATGGTGGTGGTGGTGGTGGTGGTGGCGCATTCTAGATATATTTAATAGTTTGTGTGGATAAGATTATGTGCAGTGTTGTGGAGGTGGTGGTGTTGTGGTGGTGGTGATGGTGGTGGTACTCTGGGAAAGCAAGGTGGTGATGGTGGTGGTGGTGGTGGTGGTGGTGCATTCTAGATATATTTCATAGTTATTTGTGTGGATAAGTCAATGTGCAGTGTTGTGGTGGTGATGTTGTGGCGGCGGTGGTGGTGGTGGTGGTGGTGGTGTATCCTGTACCACACACACCACACACACCACACACACACCCCATGGTTGAGTGTGCCCAGGGGAGGTATGGCACCCTACTAATATTAGGTTAGGTTAGGTTAAGTTAGGTTAGGTTAGGTTAGGTTAGGTTAAGTTAGGTTAGGTTAGGTTAAGGTAGGTTAGGTCAGGTTAGGTTAGGTTAGGTTAAGTTAGGTTAGGTTTGGTTAGGTTAGGTTAGGTTAAATTAGGTTAAGTAAGGTTAGGTCAGGTTAGGTTAGGTTAGGTTAAGTTAGGTTAGGTTAGGTTAAGTTACATTAGGTTTGGTTAGGTTAGGTTAAGTTAGGTTAAGTAAGGTTAGGTTAGGTTAAGTTAGGTTAGGTTAGGTTAAGTTAAATTAGGTTAAGTAAGGTTAGGTTAGGTTAGGTTAAGTTAGGTTAGGTTAGGTTAGGTTAGGTTAGGTTACATTGCAAAAAAAAACACTAATTATTGATGTTTATTAATTAAGGATAGATATTTAAATTATTGAGGTGTGTTGGGGCTTGTTGGGGTTGTGAGGCAGAGGAGAGGAGGGGAGGGGAGGGGAGGAGTGGAAGAGGGCTTGTTTAGGGGAGGGGAGGGAGGGAGGGAGGGGTGTACAAGGCCATAGGTGGGGAGGAGTGTCTTTGTCCAGTCAGCTGAGAGAGAGAGAGAGAGAGAGAGAGAGAGAGAGAGAGAGAGAGAGAGAGAGAGAGAGAGAGAGAGAGGTTCTGTGTATATTTGAATTAATTTGTATTGTTTCTATGTATCTGTGTGAGAGAGAGAGAGAGAGAGAGAGAGAGAGAGAGAGAGAGAGAGAGAGAGAGAGAGAGAGTATGTATGTATGTATGTACCTTATGTATGTAAATATATCTCAACACTCTCTCTCTCTCTCTCTCTCTCTCTCTCTCTCTCTCTCTCTCTCTCTCTCTCTCTCTCTCTCTCTCTCTCTCTCTCTCTCTCTCACTCATTTCTTTCTCCAACCAAACCAAACCAAACCAAACCTAACCTCCCTCTCCCTCTCCCTCTCTCTCTCTCTCTCTCTCTCTCTCTCTCTCTCTCTCTCTCTCTCTCTCTCTCTCTCTCTCTCCCTCTCCCTCTCCCTCTCTCTCCCTACAGGTCACGGGAAGAACCACAAGGATGCAGCCAGTGTGAGGGCCACACATCCGATCCCAGCAGCTTGTGGTCTTTACTATTACGAAGTGAAGATCGTCAGCAAGGGCCGCGATGGGTGAGAGAGAGAGAGAGAGAGAGAGAGAGAGAGAGAGAGAGAGATAGATTTAGGGTATTTTATCTGTTTGGCAGTGTTTTGTGGGTGTTTTCAGGGTGTTTTCAGGGTGTTTAGGGGTGTTTTAGGGTGTTTTGGGTGTGTTTAGGAGTGTTTTGCGGTGTTTGTGTGTGTTGGAGTGTTTTGATTAGGTTAAGGTGTTCGGGAGTGTTTTTAAGGGTGTTTGGGGTGCTAATAGGGTGTGGCAGTGTTTTAAGGGTGTTTTTTAGGGTGTTGAGGTGGTCCCTGATGCTGTAACATACCCTGAATTCACTTTTTTTTTTGCATTTCAAGTTAGGTCAGATTTCTTCCTAACTTAATGCATTTCTATTTAGGTTAGGCTAACTTACACCGTCCCTAACACTTCAGTACCCTTATGTATGTGTCCCTAGATGCCCCTAATGCCCTAATTGCCCCTTATTTCAGGTATATGGGCATTGGTTTGTCATCACAGGGTGTGAACATGAATAGACTGCCAGGCTGGGACAAGAATTCTTTTGGATATCACGGTGATGACGGCCACTCGTTTTGTTCCTCCGGCAGCGGCCACCCCTATGGCCCAACCTTCACCACAGGTATACCCACACCTCCCCCAACTCTTCCCCTACCTCCTCCCCAAGCCACGTCTTCCTCCTCCTCCTCCTTTTTTGAGTTATGTGTGTTTCAGTGAGGTGGTGTGTGTTGTGGTGAAAATGTTCAATGTTTTTTCTTCATCTTTGTCTTCCTCTTCCTCCTCTTCCTCTGCCTCCTCCTTCACCACAGTACACCCACACCTCCCCCAACTCTTCCCCCACCCCCTCCCCAACCCCCATCCTCCTCCTCCTCCTCCTCTTCTGGCTATGTTTAATTTTGTACGCGTATATATGTGTCTTCTCATTTTTGTCGTCTTCCTAGTCAGAATTCAGATATTAATGATGTTTTTCTCTCCTCCTCCACCTCCTCCTCCTCCTCCTCCTCCTCCTCCTCCTCCTCCTCCTCCTCCTCCTCCTCCTCCTCCTCCTCCTCCTCCTCCTCCTCCTCCTCCTCCTCCTCCACACAGGTGACGTGATTGGCTGTGGTATCAATCTCATCGACAACGTTTGCTTCTACACAAAAAATGGACATTATCTTGGTGTGGCGTTTGCTGACCTGCCTGTAAGTGTGTGTGTGTGTGTGTGTGTGTGTGTGTGTGTGTGTGTGTGTGTGTGTGTGTGTGTGAGAGAGAGAGAGAGAGAGAGAGAGAGAGAGAGAGAGAGAGAGAGAGAGAGAGAGAGAGAGAGAGAGAGAGAGAGAGATTGTAACTAGATAGATAAACAAACATATAAACTACTACTACTACTACTACTACTACTACTACTACTACTACTACTACTACTACTACTACTACTACTACTACTACTACTACTACCACCACCACCACCACCACCACCACCACCACCCTTGAACCCCCAAAACACTGCAAAACACCCCAAAAAACACCCACAAACACCCACAAACACCACCAAACACACCCAAAACACCCCCAAACACCCAAAACACCCCCAAGACCCCCCTAACCCCCTTCCAACCCCACAGTCCCAGTTATACCCGACGGTGGGCCTGCAAACCCCAGGAGAGGTTGTGGACGCAAACTTCGGCCAGTCTCCATTTGTGTTTGACATCGGAGAAATGATGAGAGAATTACAGAGTCGAGTTCGGAACACCATTCAGACCTTCCCAGTTCCAGACACTCATGGACAGTGGCAGAGTATGCTTCACAGGTGGGTATTGAGATGTTTTGCGGGTGTTTGGGGGTGTTTAGATGTGTTTTGGGGTGTTTTTGGGGTGTTTTGGTGTGTTTTTGGGGTGTTTTGGGGTGTTTTTGGGTGTTTTTGGTGTGTTTTGGTGTGTTTTGGTGTGTTTTTAGTGTGTTTTTGGGGTGTTTTTGGTGTGTTTTGGTGTGTTTTTGGTGTGTTTTGGGGTGTTTTGGGGTGTTTTTAGTGTGTTTTGGTGTGTTTTGGGGTGTGTTTTTGGTGTGTTTTGGGGTGTTTTTGCTGTGTTCTTGGGTGTTTTGGTGTGTTTTGGGGTGTTTTTGGTGTGTTTTGGGTGTTTTGGTGTGTTTTTAGTGTGTTTTTGGGGTGTTTTGGTGTGTTTTAGGTGTTTTGGGGTGTTTTTAGAGTTTTTGTGTTTTAATAAGATTTTAGAGATTTTTGAGTGTTTTGGGGATGTTTTGTAAGATTTTAGGGTTTTTTGGGGTGTTTTGGTGTGTTTAGGGGTGTTTGGGGATGCATAGGGGGATGTTTTGTAAGAATGTGGTGTGTTTTGGTGTGTTTGGCGGTGTTCAATCAAGATTTTAAGGGTTTTTTGGTGTGTTTTGGGGTGTTTGGGTGTGTTTTGCTAAGATTTTACGATGTCTGGCTAAATTTCTGGGTGTTTGGGTGTGAGTATTTAATCCTCCTTCACCCATCACCCACACATTCCTCCCCATCACCCGCCCATCACTGACCCCACTCCTCCCCTGGCAGAATGGTGTCAACGTACCTGGTGCATCATGGGTACTGC
>NC_087199.1:232500-235000 GCF_035594125.1 Scylla paramamosain
GTGTATATTTTTTGCAAGATTAAGTGTTTTTTGATTCTCTCTCTCTCTCTCTCTCTCTCTCTCTCTCTCTCTCTCTCTCTCTCTCTCTCTCTCTCTCTCTCTCTCTCTCTCTCTCTCTCTCTCTCTCTCTCTCTCTCTCTCTCTCTCTCGACCTGTACAGGATGCGTTCAGTCTTCTGGCCTACAACGACCCATGGAACAGCCCCGTTGGTTGGCAGCTCGACCCATTGCAGAGAGAACCGGTCTGCCAGTCACTCAACTCAGCTATACTAGGTCAGAATGCGTCATTGTATGTGTGTGTGTGTGTGTGTGTGTGTTTGTGTTTGTCTATCACCCAGAATGTGTGTGTGTTTGTGTGTGTTAGTTTAGGAAACCTTAGTAATTTCATCATTCATCTTTCCTCATTCAGTTTTGGTTTCCTTATACACTTTTCATATGTAGATTTAGTAAACTTATCACTAAATATTACTTAATGTTTAACTAATGTGTCAGGGAGCGTTGTGTACTGGCTGACAGGTCCCCCCTTCGGCTTCTATCATGTTACAATCCCTTGCCCACCTAACAGCAGTACAGGACAGGACACAGTAGTCAGTTCATCTCCCTGTCCCTCTTCTAAGTGCGGGTGTGGGGGAGTGACTGTTCCGTGGAAGGGTGCAGCTGTGGCGTCCCTCTTGTCTTGCCCGGCCCTGTACCTGTGTGTGTTGGCATTGTTCCTTAAATAGATTCGGGAAAGAGTTTGTAAATGTTGTCTTTGCTGCCTGATGTTGAGTGTGGGAGTTTTAAAGAATTTATCAGCTGTTCTTAATATTTTCCAGTGAATTTAGGTGTGTTTTTATTTATCTGTGTGTGTGAATAAGCAGACAGTTACCTCGCAGTTAGTCTTTTGATACTTATTGCTGCACGCCGGGGGAAAAGACTTGGGTTTCAGTGTGTGTGGAACCATTTGCAAGCTTTTCCAGTCTGCCAGCCATACCAGCTTGACACAGGAAGCTGCATTGGGGGAGAGGTGTTGACAAGCAGGTGGAGAGACAGACAGTGTGCTTGTGTCTGTCTAACCTAACCTAACCTAACCAAACCAAACCAAACCAAACGTAACCTCACCAAACCTGACCTAACCTGACCTAACCAAACCAAACCAAACCTGACCTAACCTAACCTAACCAAACCTGACCTAACCTAACCTAACCAAACCTGACCTAACCTAACCTAACCTAACCAAACCAAACCAAACCAAACGTAACCTCACCAAACCTGACCTGACCTAACCTAACCTAACCAAACCAAACCAAACCTAACCAAACCTAACCTAACTTAACCCAACCTAACCAGACCTCACCACCCCAAACTCCTATTGTACCGTACCCTACCTTACCCTAACCTAACCAGACCTCACCTCACCTCCCCCCAACCCTAACCCAACCCTACCCTACACCCTAACCTAACCTGACGACCCCCACAGTCACACCAGCTACCCCACAAACCAAACCTAACCTAACCTAACAGTACCCTCCCATAAACCACCCCACCCTACCCCACCCTAAGGTAACGTGCTGTCCCCCCTGCAGAGTCACACCAGCTGCCGCGTCGACCACCCCTGGAAATTTGTGTAGCCCACACCAGGCAGCTCTTAACTCTGATGTCCCGATCTGGCCTGGGATCTTGTGCCTTCTCTAGTGTTGATCATGTCCTGGGGGGGTCGCCGCTACCCCCCACGCCCCCCTCCGCTGCCACCACCACCACCACCGCCGCCGCCACCAACGCCCTCCACCACCACCACCACCACCACTACCACCACCACCACCGCCATATTCATGACCAGTGATATAGATTAGTGTAAGATTATTATTGTTGTTATTATTATTATTATTATTATTTGTTTTATTTTTGGTTTATTGTGTTTTTTTTTTCAATATTTCCGCGTTTTTTTCAGTTCACTTTGACGATTTTTCTCTAATTTATTTGTTTGTTTTTCTGAGTTAATGTTTTTTTTGTAATGTATTTTTTTTTAAGTATTTTTTAACGAATTCTGCTTTTTTTTTTCCCCAATATTTCGACGATTTTATTGACTTTTCTTGTGTTTTTTGTCCGTTTTAACAATTTCATCCTGACATTTGGTGTTTTTAAATATTCTGTTTTTTTTTTTTGATATTGTATAGTAATTTTAGGGATCTCTGCCCCCCCAAAAGCCCCCTCTCACTGCCCCCCAATGCCCCCTGTAAGTGCCCCCTCCCCCCAGATGCTACACCCCCACCATTACCCACAATGCCCCTGTTTGGACGCTTGTTTGTGTTTCTTTACGTTTGTTTCTTTCGTTTGATAAAAATTTGATGTATTTTATTATTTATTTATTTTTTATTCAGAGGAGAAAATTATTATTATTATTATTATTATTATTATTATTATTATTATTGCTGTTTTATTCTCTCTCTCTCTCTCTCTCTCTCTCTCTCTCTCTCTCTCTCTCTCTCTCTCTCTCTCTCTCTCTCTCTCTCTCTCTCTCT